>NW_015176522.1:261244-275272 GCF_001447785.1 Gekko japonicus | reverse complement strand
CTACTATTGTCCGTTGACATGTAGATTGTACCTCTCAGGGGAAACTTCCTTCCATCCATCCCTACTCTTGTCTCTTCCTTTGGGGCCAGATAAATCCATCCCAGCATTGCATCAGAGGCAGTGGGAATATTCTGCCTGCAGGACAGTAGAATAAGCTATTCTCGAAGGAGACTGCCTGTGTTGCATCTCCCACTGTGAGGGATGAGCTCCTCTGAAGGGGGTTATCCTTTTACTCTAAAAGAACCCCATTTGGCAGTTAAGAGCACAGTAAATCTCCCATTTTGATTTTGGAGAAAAACTCTATGCCTTAGCTGGCAGAACTTCAGAAAACACTAGCCTTGAGCAGTGTGGTTCTACAGATGTTCAAAGGTTTGCTTTATTGTACAAAGCTGCTGATTCCTAATGAGAGCGAGAAATCACAAGGGACAAAGGGGGTTTCTAGGGAAATGAAAGAAAGGGAGTGCTAGACCCTTGGGTCCCAGGGGACAGTCCACGAGTATATGACCCAGCCACGGGCAAAAGTTGGGCCTACTCAGTTCCTGAACTCAGATCAAATGAACACCTGAAGCTGCTGTAATGTATCCAGCCCAGACAAGTCCAGAAACAAACGTCGAGCTTCGCTCCAAGAGACAATGAACTATGCGGATCCTAGCCCACTCCAATCAGGGGGCTAGGTTCCCGGCCGAGAGCCTATGGAACTCTCGGCCACTGTAAATAACCTATAGGGAAGTAGGGGTGTGTTTTAGGTGGCGGTCTCTCAGGGGATATAAGCCGGCCTGCAAGCCGGCCAAAGTTGTCTTGTTCCGGATAGAATAAAGTACGCTTTGCTGAAATCACTCTCCGTTTGCGTACTTTTCAGCTGCCTTCCGCAGAGCTTGACTGCTGATCTGTTTCACTCAATCTGGTCTTCTCTGCTTGTGAGCTGCTCTCCAGAGCCTTGGACAGAGGAGGTCATTTCTCAGCCCCGGAAATGGACCTGGGACCTTCTTCGTGCTAAGACATGGACCCTCCTCTGTGGGACCCTCCCAGAAATACTACGTAGTGAAGGAGGATCAAAATGCCATTCCTAATGATAACTCATAAGATGACGACTGTATTGTGAAACCTCAGCCTGAGGCAGGGAAGCTCCACCCCTGACCCCATCAGACCACGGACTCTTTCCACATCTTCTCTCGTAAGTACCAGGCTTGGCTGTGTTTGAGGGCAGGCACCACGGCTCACCACCTCAGAGAGGCCTCTGTTGCTTAGACAGAGGGGGAGTGGAGAGATGAGGTTCAGGCAGAAGGCCAGGAAAGGGAAGAACATGATAAAGACTTGAAGTTTCCCTGATGGCACTCAAATGTGACAGTGAATCAGTGGTCCCACGGCAAGGTGTCAGAACCAGTGTGAGAGAAGCTGTGAGTGAAAATTTATCATGTGGATACTAAAGGAAAACCCCTACACTGTTTTGCACTTCACTTTATTAGGGGGAATCTCCAAATATGTTTATCTCCAGTGATTTTCCCACAGCTACTGAAGTCACAGAAAAAAGAAAGTTCTGTACAGGGGCTTTATTCATCTCCATATAATAAATCTTCACTTTCCCACAGCACCATAAGCATTTGGCCTTGCTTTCTTTTGTATTGGGCCCATTACGCACACCCTGCTTACTTTAGATTTGCTGAGGTTTCCATCTACAACTTTCTGATTCGACTTCAATGATTCGTTCTGCATTTCTGCTTTCCCTTCAGAGTAACTGGCATTGACCAGTGGCTGAGGTTTTTGCACACAGAGCAATACTATGGATTTTTTAATGAAAGAGCTGCGCATCATCGATGTTGTAGTCAGACATCACAGCCCCATCATTCCTCTAGTGATAGTGCACTGAAGGAACCCATCTCCCTTTTTTTGCGTCTGCACAATCAAATATCGGCGGGCTGTTCATTGGAATGGTCGCTCTTCCTCAGGAGCTGGGATCACGTTCCTCTTTCAGTCGATATGGTTTGCGACTGGTGCATCCCTCTTCTTTACCTGTAGTTCTGTGAGACCCAGGTTCGAATCCATTCTCTGCCATGGAAGCTTGCTGGATGACAGTCACATCATCTTAGCCTAACCTCCCTCACAGGGTAGTTGTGAGGATAAAATGGAAGAGAGCAGAATGATGTAAGTTGCATTGGGACCCCACTGGGGGAAAAGATGGACTATAAATTAAATAAATAATCTGCAGCTTTTTAACAGTGGTGGGCAATAATGATTGCCAGTACTTTCTACCAGGCAGCCCCTGCTGCTGAGCCTTTAAGAACAGTTTGAGCTTTCCTGCCTGGAAGAAACAAAGAAACATAGAGCTGGAAGAGATTCCACGGGTCATCTAGTCCAGCCCTCTGCACAATGCAGCAAATTCACAGCGCCCCCCCCCCACGACGGCTGCTGTATCACCAGAGGAAGGCAAAAAAACTCCAGGATCCCTGGACCAATCTGGCCTTGTGGCCTCAACTAGAATTGATTAGATATGCAATGTCTAACCTAATTTCTCATTGAAAATGACTTCTAAATATCTACATGACCAAATTTGTTCTCCTATCTCCTATCTATAAAGTGAGAGGGAATGATGTGAAGTTTGAAATGTAACATTTGTTGTAGGAATTCTAACGGAGAAGATTGTAGTGTAAGAAATGAAGTGAGACATACGTACTTTTTTCTTTCTCTACTGAAGGACCTCTCTCTAGACCAAATTGGTGGTTCTGCCCTCGGGTGCTAGGATCACCAGGCTGCTTGATGAGCTCACTCTGGAGCAGGCCACATAGAATTGTCCATTTAAGAAGCAGTCGTCTGTTACGTCAACTCCTGCTACCTTCCACAAAAGTGATGGCCTCTCTACTTGTGTTCCTGGATTATTTTGCTCCTATGGAGATTGTGTTGTTCTGAGCACCTCAGGGTGATCTCGCTAGTACCTGGCCTGCGCAGCTCAGTGCCCCGCATTCCTAAGTTGCAAATGCCAATGTGCAAATGCCTTTGCCGCATTCCTAAGTTGCCTCCTCCTTGTAGCGTTGGTGTATCTGGCTCGACGTTTGCCAGGAGCTTTCTTGGGGGCGGTGAGAGGTGAGACGAGTGAAAGGGAGCCGGTGTGAGGGAGTTGTAGCGTTGGTGTATCTGGCATTTGCCAGGAGCATTCTTGGGGGCGGTGAGAGGTGAGACGAATGAGGGGGAGTCGGTGTGAGGGAGTGGTGATGTGGTGGACATTTCTTCAGGTTCATGAGGGAGGCACACATCAAAATGGCTCCTAGAAAGGTCCTTTACTATCTCCCCATGAACATTCATTAACTCAATTGCCATGCTGGCTTTTTTGAAAAATGTCTGTTCAGGAGTCTTGAATGGCTCATTTCTGTAACTGTCCTCAACTGTCTGCAGTCTTTTCTAACTGTGTTTTTACCTCAGAACACTGAGCTCTGCAGCTGACCAACCAGAGGGTGGGGGGTGCACGGAGGCAACAGCCTGGCAGCCGCATAGGAATCAATGGGGGAGCACATTTTACCCCTTTTGACCCCCTTAGGGGTCGAATTTCTAAAAATCCCATGTCACAGTAGGAGCGCTCTTCCCAAATGTGGTGTTTCTAGGTTCAGCGGTTTGGCCTGGGCATTGATTTTATGGTGAGGGGACTTTCTTTTTTAGATAGATAGATAGATAGATAGATAGATAGATAGATAGATAGATAGATAGATAGATAGATGGGACCTCTCGTATCTCTCTTACCCGGGCTTGGAGCTGTAGCAACCTTTTTAAAGTTAATTTGTTCATAATAAGTTAAATCAGGGGTGGCCAAACTGCGGCTCCGGAGCCACATGTGGCTCTTTCACACATACTGTGTGGCTCCCGGCAAGGCAGCGGGGGAAGCGAAGGGGTGGCATGCTTTTTCTCCCTCCCTACCCGCATCTATTTGCTTTCTCTGTTTCTTTCTCTCTTTCTTTCCACCTCTTTCATTCTTTCTTTCCACCTCTTTTTCTCTCTCTCTCTTAGACAAATAAATATAATCAGCAAACAAATATCATTGGACAAATAAATATCATTATCAATATCTGTTTTTACCCCTTTTGTTTTTAGTTTTGGCAGTCTCATTTAATGTTAATAAAAAGCAAATTTGCAAATTTTTAAATAAACACATGCGTGTAATATTTGTTCATGTTTTGCGGCTCTCAAACATCTGACATTGATTCTATGTGGCTCTTGCACTGAGCAGGTTTGGCCACCCCTGAGTTAAATGTACCTACCTGAAGATAGATTCAGGTGGGTAGCCATGCTGGTCTGAAGCAACATAGCACAGTTTACATCCAGTGGCACCTTTAAGACCAGCAAAGTTTAATTCTGGGCATAAGCTTTCATGTACATGCACATTGCTTCAGGTATCTGAAGAAGTGTGCATGTGCGCAGAAGCTTATATCCAGAATTAAACTTTGTTGGTCTTAAAGGTGCCACTGGATGCAAACTTTGTTCTGTACCTGCATGAATATGTCATGTAAGATGTGCTTTTATTTTTATATGTAAAATGTCCTGGAATACGGGCAGAGCAAGGCAACAGAGGTAGATCACAGTCAAGAGTCCAGCCCAGAGATCAAACACTAGTTTAGCAGCAGTCAGAGTTTGTGGGTTAGTTGCTGTAGATTTTCCAGATTGTGTGGCCGTGGTGTTGGCATTGTAGAACCTGACGTTTTGCCAGTAACTCTGAGGATGCCAGTCACAGCTACTGGCAAAACGTCAGGTTCTACAATGCCAAGACCACGGCCACACAACCCGGAAAATCTACAGCAACTAATGAACTCAGGCCATGAAAGCCTTCAACAACATATAGTTTGTGGGTGGTTCAGGAAAGCAGAGTCAAGGCAGTCTGAGGTCATTGATCAGGAGGTTCAGGCAGGTCCAAAAAGTAGAGTCAGGGTCAGTCCAAAGGTTGTATGAGGCAGGCAGAGTCTGGAGTTACAGCTGCAAAGTTCACAGGATTGTAACATGTTGCTTCCACAAATCTGCAGTTCTCCCAGGTCTGATATATATAGGCATTCCTTAACAAGCCTGATTTACAGCCATCTGCTTGGAGGTGCTCCTGCACTTACTCAAAACTGCTATTAATAAACAGCTGGTGCTGAGCCAAGAGGCAAGCACTCTGCGTGTCCTTAAGTCCCGGCGGAGTTTTTCCCCTTTGCTGTTCAATTAAGGAGGGGGAGCCTGGTGGGCTACTTTCCTGCAGCTGTGCTTCCTCGCTACTTCAGAGCTGTGCATGGGTGGGTCAAGGTCAGCTGCTGGCAAGGAGTCTTGAGGCTTCTGTTTCTCTAATTCACTAACTTTAGGTGGTTCAGAGCTGGCTACATACAGCTCCTTGACTCCTGAGGAGTCTTTAGCCACTCTGGACTCAGGCTGGCCCACGACACAAAATTTCTTTCTCTTGCTACCATTGGAGTCAGATCGTCTTTGTAATTTGTTTGAATAGCATTTTCCCCTTAACTGGGAAATGTGGAGAATCAGGGATACTGCATAAAGCTTCTGTGCTTCCCAGGAAAACTTTTTTTTTCCCATTTAACCCAATAGAGTCCCCTTAGAACTGACTCAGTATTTATGAGCTTTCTTGCTGAGCCTTCAGAAAAATCTTGTCTGTCCTCCAAGAACTTTCTCCTCGCTCCACACACCTCGAGCTACCGCATTTTTCTTCTGCCCTCACCTTACATGGGATCTGTTTCATGCCAGGGAAGCATCTGATCAGCAGCTGTACTCTCAGAGGAGAGGAAGAGTGGCATGTTCCCCCCCAGCTGTGTTCCAGCAGCCTTCGGTGCATCTGTGGTGCTCCAAGCCTTTTATGCAATCCAGTTCAGCCTGCAACACACCCTGTATTCCACTTGAAGACTCTTCCGGTGGCAGGCTGGGGGCTTCCCCGTAATGCTCTGAAGCACCGTTTTCTCTTCCTCCACCTCACCCCTGCTGTTTTGTTTTGTAATGAACATCTGGACTGATGGAAAGTTCCTGGAATCATGAATGTTCGCACACTGTTTTGTGATACGTGACTTGGTTTTCTGTCTGTACTGAGTGAAAGGTTTCTTCAACTGCTTTTTTATGGTCACAGTGATTATATTTTGAACCATATTCAAAAGGTCTTCCAAGGAAGCCTGAGTTGATTTATTGTCTATAGAGTCTGGTGTAACTAACTTCCGGGTCGTTTGCAGTCTCTCAAACTGCGGAATTAGTGATATAATCAAAGAAGGTGTATCATTTCTCCAAAAAGCATGACTGATAATTCGGGCTTTCGGACTGATCTGAAATTTTGTCCATCACTATCAGTTCTCATATTTTCACAAACCATTGTCTAACTGTAGTGGTCTTATCTGAGTTCCAACTCTGTGCTAACAATGTCTTAACTGCTGTCAGTAGTATGGCTATTAATTCTTTTTTTCTGTTTGGATATTGTTTGTTTTTATTTATATTTATTTATTAGATTTTTTAGCCACCACTCGCCCAAAGGGTCTTGTGACGACTTACAATATTAAAAAAGAAGAAGAGATAAAGGGCATCCTTGTCTAGTCCCCTTTTGGATCTTAAAAGTATTTGTCAGTTCGCCATTCACCATTACTCTTGCTCTTTGTTCGTTATATTTGGCTTGAATAATCTTAATAAAGTTTTCACCTGCTTCCACCATTCGCAATGTCTCTGTGATGAATGGCCAATTAACATTGTCAAACGCTTTCTCTGCATCCAAGAATACAACAGCTAATTGTTTACCATGATTTATTTCATAATATTCAAGGATATTCATTAAACATCTGAGGTTATTTCTCATCTGTCTTTTAGGTAGGAATCCCGCTTGATCGTGATGAATCACTTTCATTAAGACATTTTAAAGTCTTTGAGCTAATATTGATGCATATATTTTATAGTCCACATTCAACAAAGATATTGGCCTATAATTTTTAATCTCTTTTTCATCTTGGTTTTGTTTAAGTATCAAATAAATAATTGCCTCTTTCCAGGTATCTGGAATCTTCCCTTCTCTTCTCGCTATGTTACATATGTCTTCCAAGGTTATTATTATTTGCTCTTTGAAAAATATGATAAAACTCTAGGCTATCGGTCCGGACCTGGAACTTTCCCTTTATTTTGTTTCTTTATTGCTTCAATAACTTCCATCTTAGATATTGGTTGGTTTAATATTTCTTTTTGATCCTCAGTACATTTTTCCAATGGATGTATCCTCAAATCATCTTTTATGTGTTCTATGTTCACGTTCACGTGGGAAAAACTGTATGACTGGTATAATATAAATGCATCGTTTAAAGTAATGAAGTTTTTTGTATTATTAATCTCTTTTAGTTAAATAGAAACTATGGTAAAAAGATAAGAGTATACAGAAACTTAAGCAAAACCATAGAAAGTGACTTAAGAAATAATAGAGTTACAAGAAAATATACTGATCTCTTTGTATGTCTTATGTAAGTGGTTGTTTGTTTATATGTATGTATGTATGTATATGTATAATATGAAAAATAATAAAAGTGTACCCATGGGTACTTTAAAAAAAGAAGAAGAAGAAGAGGAGGAGGAGATTGGATTTATACCCCGCCTTTCACTACCCAAAGGTGTCTCAGAGTGGCTCACAAACTCCTTTCCTTTCCCCTCCCCACAACAGACACCCTGTGAGGTAGGTGGGGCTGAGAGAACTCTTGACAGAAACTGCTCTCAGCTTTTATCAGAACTATGGCTTGCCCAATGTCATCCAGCCAGGTGCAAGTGGAGGGGGGGGGAATCAAACCAGGTTCTCCCAGATTAGAGTTGCGCACTTAATCACTACACCAAACTGGCACCAAACTAACACTAGTAATTCTGAGTGCTTTGGTCCCTTGTTTTCAAGGATGAGAAATTAGTGTTCTATTGCTGAAATCTGTATATAATTGTATCTCTAATAACTATTCTGGTTTTGCATCATTTTGGAATTTTTTTAATGTATGAATTATGTCAATGCATTAAGACCCAATTAGTCAATTGTTTTATAAATTATTTCTCTATAAGATTCAAATTGAAGAAATAATTCGGGATGGGTCCAATTGCAGATGCTAGTTTGTTGGATAAAACCCCATTAGGACCTGTGTTGAATTTTTTCCTCCTTCTCTTGGTTTATTTAGGTTGTTGTTTTTGCTGTAGCTTTTATATTACACTGTGATGAGAAACTTAATTTTGTAATATTTTCCTATTGATAAAGATTTTTTTAAAATAAGGTAAAACAACATAAAAGCAAATATTAAATATTAACATTAAAATATTGAAATATGTAGCTATCACCATACCACTATTAAAACAGCCCAAACATGTGGTTACTCTCCAAAGGCCAACCTAAACAATTCAGCTTTGCATGCCCTGCATGCCCTCCCTTTCTCACAATACAAGAACTCATGGGCACTCAATGAAATTGCTGAGCAGTCGGGTTAGAACGGATAAAATGAAATAATTCTTCACCGAAAGAGTTATTAACACGTGGAATTCACTGCCACAGGAGGTGGTGGCAGCTACAAGCATGGACGGCTTCAAGAGGGAATTGCATAAACATATGGAGCAGAGGCCCATCAGTAGCTATTAGCCACAAAGTATAGATAGGAACTTTCAGTCTGGGGCAAGGGATGCTCTGTATTTTTGGTGCTTGGGGGGGCCAACAGTGAGAGGGCTTCTAGTGCCCTGGCCCCACTGGTGGACCTCCTGATGGCACCTGGTATTTTAGGCCATTGTGTGACAGAGTGTTGGACTGGATGAGCCATTGGCCTGATCCAACATTGGCTTCTCTTATGTTCTTAACTAAACAAGTCCGGCAGGGCACAGGTGTCATCCGAGAGTGCATTCCACAGGGTAGGGGCCGCAACTGAGAATACCCTTTCCCTGGTGACAGCTAACTGAGCCATCCTGATCCAGGGACCTGCATGAGGCCCCTAAGTTTTTAAGGTGCCAATGGACTTTTATTTTGCTGTGACAGAGTAATACGGCTACCCCTCTGCAAAAATCACACCCAGGCATAAGGTCGGATTTTAGATCTTGATGGATGACAAGGCTGACATACATAGCATGAAAGGGAGATGAACATTCATCATAATACCCTTCCCCACTCACATGGACAACATCCCTTTGCCTCATCTCCTTCAGTGATCTCTGTGACCACATGCCACTGAAGAACCTGGTCAGGAGCATTCAAAGACTTAACATTGTACAAGCTATTTGAGCAACCTTAAGGTGCTGCCTAGCAGCTTGGAGAAAACACCTCAAATATGAGAAGTCTCAACTTTTCATTAGGTCTAACAGATTGCTGGATGATAACAAAGCATCATGGAGTTGGGGATGATAACAAAGCATCATGGAGTTGGAGGAGAAGAATAAAGCAGAAAAAAATATACTTAATTTGAGACATAGCTGAGCATGATGAGTGGAATAGATTCATGTAACAAAACAGCTGGTTACAAACTTCGGCACTGTTAATTTAAAACAACCCTGTGGTCAGCCAGAGAGGGAATGGGTTGCCCTGTGAATGGCATAGCCAAGATGCAATTTAAACCCAGATCTGCCCTAGCGCTGTGCCAGACTGGCTCTGGATGCTTGTTCTGGTATGTAGTAATTTCCTAGTTGGAAACTCTGCATGCTTTAGATTGCTTTGGGGGTTTTCAAACACTCCCATGTACCTGGGCATGTCATTGCAAGCCCCGCAATAAACAACTGAAATGTTCCTATACCTTCAGGAGCGTTTTCTCCCATGCAAATTTCCCTGCGCTTTCAAATCCGCCTTCAGGATTAGCTGAGCCTTCCAATCTGTGCACTGGTCATGTTCAGGTGCTGGGTGCCAGTTGCTGGGCCAACTGACAGAAGCGTGGTACCCATAATTCCTTCGGGAAGAGAGGAGCCAAGCTAACTTAAAATCTATATGGGCAGCATTATTAGTCTGCCTGTAGCAAGGACTGGAAGGAGATCAAATCAGTCAATCCTAAAATAAATCAACCCTGACTGTTCCCTGGAAGGCCAGATACTGAAGCTGAAGCTCAAATACTTTGGCCACCCAATGAGAAGGGAGCACTCACTGGAGAAGACCCTAATGCTGGGAAAGACTGAAGGTAAAAGAAGAAGGGGACAGCAAAGAATGAGATGGTTAGACAGTGTTATTGATGCAATGAATATGAAAGTAAGCAAACTCCAGAGGACGGCGGAAGACAGGAGGTCCTGGCATGATGTGGTCCATGGGGTCGCGAAGAGTTGGCTGAACAACAACAGCAGTAGAAAAGAGCAAGAGTCCAGTAGCACCTTAAAGACTAAAAAAAATTATGGCAGGGTATGAGCTTTGGTGAGTCACTGGTATCTGAAGAAGTGTTTCAGGGAGCGCTAGTGACACATTTCACACATGTGAGCGGCGCCTGGCCACATGGTGCTATTATTAATTGTTGTTGCTATATTCACTGCTTCTATAATAAGAGAGGGCCTGTTTATGAGCTTTGGTGAGTCACTGGTATCTGAAGAAGTGTTTCAGGGAGCGCTAGTGACACATTTCACACATGTGAGCGGCGCCTGGCCACATGGTGCTATTATTAATTGTTGTTGCTATATTCACTGCTTCTATAATAAGAGAGGGCCTGTTCCACACTCTCACAATGTAAACATTCAAAGCTGGGCCACCCACTAGCAAAGCGGGTGCTGAGATATAGTACTAGGGGTGGCCAAACTTGCTTAACGTTAAGAGCCACATAGAATAAACGTCAGATGTTTGAGAGCCTCAAGACATGAACAAATACAACCAGCATGTTTTTAATTGAAAAATATGCACATTTGCTTTTTATTAACATTAAATGAGACTGCCAAAAATAAAAAGGGGTAAAAACAGATATTGAGAATGATATTTAACTTTAGATGGGGAGGAAGGGGAGAAGAAGAGAAAGAAAGAAAGAAAGATAGAAAGAAAGAAAGTGGAAAGAAAGATAATAGATGGAGGGAGGGAGAGGTGAAAAGAAAGTAAATTTAACTTTAAATACATCTTCCAAGACCCCCATGCCCCCACGCTGGCTGGCTTGGCTTGGAGAAGGGATTTAAAGAGACAAATGCCTTCTCCAAACCGGCCAGGGGGGGCTTTATGAACACATTTAAAGTTGCTTTCTTTCTCTGTTCCCCCTTACTTCAAGCCTACCCAGGGAGGGGAACACTGGCTGGGGAAAAGAAGGCCAATTGGGGAGGCATGCCTCCCTTTCGCTTCCCCAGCCGCCCTGCTGGGAGCCACACAATATGTGTGAAAGAGCCGCATGCTATTCCTGAGCCGCAGTTTGGCCACCCTTGAGATATACTCTAAGAACACCCCAGCTATCCAAGCCTCTGGCTTGCTCTTGGTCTCATTACTATGCCTGTTATTATTAAAGAGCACGATGCTTTACTGAGTAACAACAACCCCTCCCCCCAAACACACAGAGGTTACAATCTGAACTTTGAAAGTTGGGAGTCAACAAACAGAGACTGGAAGAAAAAAGATGTAACAGGAAACTGAGTTGGGGTGTCTGTGTGTGTGTCATTCTGTTCCGTTCAGCCCGCCCATGCACTTAAAGGTAAAGTGTGCCATCAAGTCATAACTGTTTCATGGTGACCCCACAAAGTTTCACCTCCTGGGGTTTCCACAGCGTGCGATGAGCAGAGGTGGTTTATTGTTGCCTTCCTCTGCATAGCAGCCCCCATTCTTCATTGGTGGTGATCTCCCATTCAAGTACTAGACCTGCTTCCAAGAGTTGCCGGCTCCAGGTTGGGAAATACCTGGAGATTTTGGGGGTGGAGTCTGAGGAGGGCAGGGTTTGGGTAGGGGCTTCAATAGGGTATAATGCCATAGAATCCACCTTCCAAAGTGGCCATTTTCTCCAGGTGAACTGATCTCTCTTGCCTGGAGATCAGTTGTAGTCCCTAAAGATCTCTGACTACCACCTGAAGGATGGCAACCAGTGTTCCCTCTAAGCTGAGTTAGTGTGAGCCAGAGCAGTTTTTTAGCCTCCAGCTCACACATTTTTGTCTTGGCTCAGGAGGGGTGGCTCCAGAGCAAACTTAATTATGCAGTAGCCAAATCGCTGGCTCACAACTTTAATGCCAGGAGCTCACAAAGTAGGACTTTTTGCTCACAAGAGCCCACAGCTTAGAGCGAGCATTGGTGGCAACCCTCACATGAACACATTAAACTGCCTGATACTGAATCAGACCCTTGGTCCATCAAAGTCAGTATTGTCTACTCAGACTGGCTGCAGCTCTCCACAGTCTCAGGCAGAGATCTTGCACATCATTGCAGATCTTATACCTGGAGATACCAGGGATTGAACCTGGGACCTTCGGCATGCCAAGCAGATGCTATATCACTGAACCACAGCTCCTCCCAGCTTGGCTTCCAGGCTCTGACAACATCAAGCTTGTCCAGGCTGCTATCCCACATACTTCATTTTAGTGAAATATAACAAGGAGTTGCGTGGCACCTCAAAGGTGGGCCAAAGGATTGTGGCAGAAGGACTTGCAGACAGGAGGCCACATCTTTAGATGTGTGAAACGCCCCCCCCCCCTGCTTCAGCAAACATGGCCTTTTCCCTTTGAAAGGGTTAATATCAGAACTGGGTGTAGGGGGGTCAACCAGAAAAGGCAAGCCAGGTTGGTGGAAGGGATCAAATGTTTCTCCTTTCCCAGCAGTTCTGATTAAGGGTTCTGCACAACTGTAATCTAACTTTTTAAAGACTGGGCTACTTTGACCTGTAACAAGCTGTGCCAAGGAGGGATTTGAGGACAGAGAGAGAAGTGGAGGCCTTCCTCTCTGCTCTCCTGATAGACAGTGGCTGTGATCAGACAGGCAGTTTGGCCCGATATAGTTGCTTTTCCCTAATGGATTAAACTGGCTGGTTCACACAGCCACATCTGGCAACCGTTCCCCAGTCGTACTTACCTTGTTGTAAGGCAAGTTGAAGATGGAGTAAATAGACAGCAGATGAATTCTGGTGCTAACGGATCCCCTGCACATTCATCCTGTGTTGCCAGATGTTTGCTCCCCTCTGGTGTGTGCTCAAACCAGTTCAGAAGTGCAAACTGGTATTTCAACATGCGCACCCGAGAAATGCTCTAAAGAAGGCAAAGTTATTTCTTTTAAAAACAATAATACCAGACCGCACACTTTGTGGTTGACATGCAGCTCTGATCTGAACAGTCAACCATGGAAGAAGCGCATGGTAAGGCGAGAGCAGGGTGGGAGTCTGATCGAAAATCTCCATCACAGGACCGGTCGCTGAGTGGCCTTTGGGCACAAGCTGGACTGACCAGGACAAGCGCCGGAGATCGAGCGGAATGGCGTAAAATTGAGCGTGGTCAGATAAATTGACCGACAATGAACGTGAGTTCAGAATAAAACGAAGTAGTTTGAAAAGTGATTCCCCCCCCCCGCGATCGAGAACAGAGATTGCAAAGAGGGACACCTCTTTTGCAAGAGCGGTAAACGGACACGAAGGGGGTGAGGGGAGGAAGTAAACCAAAAGTGTTTTGAGAGACTTATCTGAATCGTGAAGTCGGTTGGCGAGTTTTCCAAGTTTTGAGGGAGCGGTAGAAACTGTAAACAAAACGGGAAAGATGGCGGCCCAACAGAGAAAGTTGGCAGAGCCCGAGGCCGGAAGAGGGAACAGATGTCCTCAAACTCCTGGCAGATATGTTTAAACCGGTGATGGAACAACTCGATGGTATTAACCAGCAATTGACTGTGATGAACACAAATTTTGCTGCGCAGCAGCTCCAGCTGAATGAAACAGAGAAAAAAGTGGAGCAGGCAAACGAGAAAATTAAAGAGATAGACAACACAAGCAAGAAGTTGAAGAAAAGGATGGGAGAGGTGGAAACGAGGCAGAATTGCCAAGAGAACCGAGTTTTACAGCTACAGATGGAAAAAGCTAACATGGTTCTCAGGTTTCAGGGGGTTCCTGAAACAGATCGAGAAGATTTGAAGAAGGTGCTCAGTGAACTTATCGCTCCAGTAGTAGGCTTAACAGCGGATGAACTTGTAAA
>NW_015176522.1:252729-260155 GCF_001447785.1 Gekko japonicus | reverse complement strand
ACTCCATGAAATTGCTGAGCGGTCGGGTTAGAACGGATAAAAGGAAGTACTTCTTCACCCAAAGAGTGATTAACACTTGGAATTCACTGCCACAGGAAGTGGTGGCGGCTACAAGCTTTTGTTGTTCAGTCGCACAGTCGAGTCCGACTCTTCGCGACCCCATGGACCAGCTCCCGCCAGGCCCTCCTGTCTTCCGCTGTCCTCTGAAGTTGGCTAATTCAAAAGGGAATTAGATAAGGGAATTAGATAAGCATATGGAGCAGAGGTCCATCAGTGGCTATTAGCCACAAGGTATAGATAGGGACTCTGGGGCAAGTGATGCTCTGTCATCTTGGTGCTTGGGGGGGAGTGGGAGGGCTTCTAATGTCCTGGCCCCACTGGTGGACCTCCTGATGGCACTGGTATTTCTGGCCACTGTGTGATACAGAGTGTTGGACTGGATTGGCCTGATCCAACATTGGCATCTCTTATGTTCTTATGTTCTTAGAAGCAAGAACTCTACAAGTATATTGTGACATTAACTCTAATAATACTAACATTTTAACTAACAGTGAAAAGATCTCCTCTTGGGGTTTTAGATTAGTGTGGTTGGCTTTTCTTTCTCCTTAGATGTAGTCCCTTCCCTATTATTTCTTTGTAGTTTTTGTAGTTTTGCAAAATAAAAAAATATCCCTCTGGGGATTTCAAAAGAAGAAGAAAATCTCCATCACAAAATGCGACCGAGTAATTAGCGGTGCACCCAAACCGAGCCAACCTGCCAGTCTGACCATAGCCAGCGGGATGTTTTGTCTGGTCCTGCCCCATTTAGGGTAATTAACAAAATACCTAGAAGAACCAGCTTCAAAGCAAACTTCACCACTGCTGGCTGCTCCCATATCTGCTCCAAATCTTTTCAGTTCTGATTGGCCAAGAGTCCCAGATTTAAAAAAAAAAGCTACCAAGCATCTTTTGAGAGAGGTCTTTCCTCTGAGCAAGGGAGTTCAGAAATTACTCATCCACCAAAATGCCATCCATTGTATTTCTTATAAAGGTGCTAAATCCTAGGAACTTCCCTAGGGCTGTCACAGCAAACTTCCAACAAGGAAGGAACCAGAAAAGAGATGTTTCTTTCTTATGTACCTTGTATTTGTCCATGCCTTTATCTATTTGATGCTTACCAAAAGATAGAAAATATCTTTTAAGGGTTTACAAGCTCTAACCTAGGTATCATTCAGCAGCTCAATAATAATCAAGACTGCTAGTTGATTAATGAACTCTTAAGCAATGAATCACACATGAAGCTGCCCTATCAGACCTTGAATCAGACACTGAATCCAACCCTCAGTCCATCTACTCAGCTTGACAGCAGCTATCCAGGATCTCAGGCAGAGTGGTCATTCATATCACCTGCTACCTGGTCCTTTTAGCTGGAGATGCTGGAAATTAAACCTGGAACCTTCTACATGCAAAGCAGAAACTCTTTCACTGAGCCATAGATCCTCCCTAATCATACTTTAATCAGTTCATTAATTAATTGCTTCAGTCTACATTAATTTACACATGAATCAAACCATTTTTATGGCAAAAAAACTGCTTTGTTCCTAGGTGGTAGGCACCTGGGTCTGTGTTGCAGAAGAGGTATCCCTCTCATGTGTGAGAGCAAGGAAATACCCTTTCAAATTTATTAATTCCTTGAAGTACTTATATTCTGACTTTCCCTCCATTCGTGCAGGCTCAAAGTGGATCAGAATGCCTCTTCTACAAGGGCACTTGCCTCCTAAGGATTTGAAACTGCCTTACATAAAAATAATTAACACCTTTAAGAATCTACCTAGTTAATCAGGGGCATGTTTTAATTGATAGCTCTTAAGAGAAGTGGGTGCTGGAAGAGGTTGGAAAGAATGGCACACTCCACTGCGCCCTTTCCATGAAGGGAATGAGAATTTTAGTTTTGCAATGAAGGAAAACCTCCAAACCTTGCTTTGAAGAACAAGCCCACAGGAGACTGGTGGCAGCAACCTCACTGCTGAGGTATATCCTACCACTTTGCTTATCTGAACAGCTTTGCTTATCTGAACAGGGACTTCTACAGGCGCCACCCTGCGAATGGGCAAGACCCAAACGTGTCAGTACACATGTAGTCTAATTCTGGCCCCATTTTCTGGAATGGCCGGCCTGATTAAGTCAGGAAGACTCCCCGGCCTTTTGAAAACTATGCAAAATGGAATTGTTCGGGAGAGCATTATTACAAAGGTAACAGGGCTATATTATAATGGAATGGTTCAGGATGATGCTTCAATAAAAGGAAAGCGATGGTGGACTACACTGTATATAGTACATATTATGTTACTATATGTATTATCCTATGTGATTTCTGCATTTTTTAACAGGTCATGTGGCAGAACAGGCCTGCATCAGCTGGCAGGCCCCGCTCTGCCCACCCCTCCTTTGCCTGACCTGGCACCTGAAAGGGCAGTTTTCCTCCACTGCCTCCGGGTATTGCTGCCACCACTGTCCCTGTCTTGGGCTCTGGTTAGGTGGGACAGCCTCCTAACCTCCCTCTGGTGTCAATGGGAACCCACCTTGGGGCTTCCTGGCAATCTTCGGGGCTCCCCTGGAGAGTTGGCAACTGGTCATTTTGCCCTTGTTCTCCTCAGGGAGTCCCTGACCCACCCCTAGCGTGTCCAAGCGGCTGGGGGAACTATGCAGTACAGAGGTACTTCGCACCGTTAACAGATAAAGGATTTATTTGAAAACTCTTAACTATTTACAGGCATCTCCACAGTGAACAGAAAAATCAAAGATAAAGGTGACAAAACCGCTCCATCTCTCCCTTCTCTAGACTCATTCCTTGTTTGGGTGGGTGGCCTGCAGGGCAGGCACATCACTTCACATGTCTCCCAGTCCCAACATGGCCTCTGCCTCCTACAGACTCCAACCACAAGTCTGACTAGCTCCAGACTTCTGACTGGCTTCCCACCCAAAAGCTCCACTATATCAAACAGCCGTTTCCCGCCCAGGAAGTGGCTCTCCCTCCTGCAGCATTCTGGGGCAGAGCTCCTCACAACCTTGATGGACTTCCTGCCCCCTCTAGGGAGCTGCCGAGGCGGGGGGGGGGGGACTAGGCCCAGGCCTACCTGACGTTTGATGGTCCCCCTCCTATCCAGCCCCCACCAACTTAAACACACCCACAAAATGGCGTTTCTTCACATGTCATGTTAATACTTAGGCTTTGTTTCAGCTTTTTCAGACTTTGGTTTCAGATTTCTGCAGTCCTTTCTCCTCTCACTGCAATCCCCGAACAGAACAAGAAATAAAAAATATGACAACAATGGAGGCCAGTCTACAGATAAGCACCTACAAAAGGTTTCCAAATATCTAAAAAATATGTCCATGCACAATTGCCGTCTGTAGGCCATACACTGAAATGCTGATAAGGTTGTAAAGTCCTCAGGCCAGTGGATTATGAGGGGTGCTGAGAGCAGTTATCTTTCCAGTGTTGTTATATAAGTCTTTTAGCAACAGGAAGGGCACAGAGAGTTCATTCACTGACTATCAGTTAGTCTCCAGGAGACAGGCGAATAGTTTAAAAGTACAAAAGCATCCTCCAAAAAAGATCAAATAACTGGAAAGATCCAATTGTATATGTTTAAGCGAGACATGCTGTAAGTTACAATGCCAGCGATTAGACACTTTACTTAGTTCTTTACAAACAAGGTGCTGTGGTGTTCAGTATATCCTAACCATATCTCAGTGCTTTGGCAAATTAGGGGGATCTAGCTCTTATTCCATTAATTTCTGAAACTTTACAGATCATGTTTATTAATACACATCATATATTTATAAACAAATATTGTAGGTTCTGATTTCTGCATTTATTCAATGTGAGTTTTCAAGAGTACGGTTGATTCTGAAGTTCAGTGTGGCCATATTTAGATACCAACAAGCATTGCAGTAGTGAATATAGCCATTCGATAGAGGTTGACGGGTCATACCTAGACTTCAGCTGAGAAAATGACAGGAACTCGTCATGGTCTGTTAATTGATCCAAAGTAAAAATGCCCCCTATCTGTCCAAGCCTTCCATAAAAAATATTTCTTTCCAGTTTTAGGTTGGGATTGGCCCATAACATTATTTTAGCATGTGAGAATGGGTCGAATTGATATTGCCATGACTGTTATGCGCTATAATTCTCTAAATGCAGAAATAGCAGGAGAGATGGGATCTATGAATAGACCCTGAAGTATTCCATTTAGAGAGGGATTCCAGGCAAGAAGCCTCCAAAAAACCCCAAAATGGATAGTCCGCAATGCCAATCCTATCACATTGCTTATTGCGTGTCCCATCCCGTTCTAATGTCCTGGCCCCACTGGTGGACCTCCTGATGGCACTGGTATTTCTGGCCACTGTGTGACACAGAGTGTTGGACTGGATGGGCCTTTGGCCTGATCCAACATTGGCATCTCTTATGTTCTTACGATTGCATTGACACATACTGTGTAATATTGAATTATGGTGCTGGAGAAGACTCTTGAGAGTCCCTTGGACTGCAAGGAGATCAAATCAGTCAATCCTAAAAGAAATCAACCCTGACTGTTCCCTGGAAGGCCAGATACTGAAGCTGAAGATCAAATACTTTGGCCACCCAATGAGAAGGGAGCACTCACTGGAGAAGACCCTGATGCTGGGAAAGATGGAAGGTCAAAGAAGAAGGGGACGGCAAAGGGTGAGATGGTTATTAGGCTTGCCAAGTCCCCCCGGGGGGCGGGGAAAACCCCGCCCCAGAGGCCCGTTCCCCGGCGGCGGCGGATTGGGCCCCGGGGGGAACCCCACCCCCAAAGCATACAACGTGCACGTCACCCGGAAGTGACGCGACCACACCGGGCATGCTGGGGGCGGGGCCACGGTTATCCGAGGGAAAACTCTATGGTTCCCCCTCGGATGGTCAATGCCCTGCCCCCATCGTGCCCGGCGTGGTCGCATCACTTCCAGGTGATGTGGTTGTGGCATGCGCGCACAAAGCGCGCGCGCACACACTCCTGAGGCAGCGCTGGAGTCCCCTGCTCCAGCGCCACTTCTGACTTGGCAACCCTAATGGTTATTGATGCAACGAACATGAAATTAAGCAAACTCCGGAGAATGACGAAAGACAGGAGGGCCTGATGTGATATGGTCCATGGGGTCGTGAAGAGTTGGACTTGACTGTACGACTGAACAACAACAAGTGTAATATCCCTTGAGCCTCAGCAAGAAAGGTAGACTGTCAATAATGTGAAAATATTATTGTTGTTACTGACACTTTACCTATCAGATTAGGTTCCTGTGTGGAGGAACAATCTAAAATTAATCGTACGGGAGATAACATTTGGGGGAACAGAGGTGGAGGCACCACTAAAAGAGGGGAAGAGAAGGCACCTCTACCCATTTCATGTACCTAGGCTTAATTTCAGAAGAAAACGGGGACTTCAGGGATTGTGCCAAAGGCTTTACTGGAAAGGTAGGTCTTGAGGAGGATCTGAAGGCTCCCTTCAGATTCCCCTTTCTGCAGGAGTTCTGGGAGGCAGTTCAAGGCCTTAGGGTTGGCAAGGGGGGATGAGAGATGTTCAGCAGAGAGAGAGAGAGAGAGAGAGGGAGAGAGAGAGAGAGAGAGAGAGAGAGAGAGAGAGAGAGAGAGAGAATTGCACACCTCAGTTGCACACACGAGACATCCCATCAGGAGATCTCCCATTCATAAAAAAGGAATGCACTCTCATGTGCTCAGGTATCCTTAAAATTGAGGACTGACTGCAGATAAGTGTGAGCAAATGAACAGTCTGGAGCAATTAACAGCTGCCTACTTGGGTGCTCAGGAGGGAGATAAGAGAAACTTTTTGACCCCTGGAGGAGGAGGAGGAGGAGGAGGAGGAGGAAGGGTGGGGTCTGGAGATGGCTCATAAACAGCCAGTCGTGTTGCTATAGGCATCTGGGGCCTGGAGTAGGTCACCCGCCCTCCTTTCCACAGCAGGTGTCCAGCCACCCAAGTGACAGCTTGGGGTGGGTGGGACAACACAGATGGTCTGCTCACTCCCAGCCAGCAGGGTATATGGGAGGTGGCTGGGACCATCTCCAGGGCCTGATCTGCTGCCAGCCAGGTCCAAGGCTTGCCCCTGGGAGAATGCCTCTGAAGCCTGGCTTGAAGCTGGCTGGCAAAGGCCCTGGTTGAGATGGGGGTCCCTTTTCTGGGGATGATGAGATACCTTGAACTGTCCCTGTCCTTCCAGTTCCATGATATTTGCTGATTCCCTCCTTCCATCCCCAAATACTATTAAATTCGAAGGGCACAAAGATTGCCCAGAAAATTGTAAGTGGGACCACAAACAGCTGAGCTCAATTCTACATCTCACTCCTCTCTCCAGTTTATGTCACAGAGACTTCCGCAGTACTGAGGTTTGAGCCTTCAGTAGAGGCAGCATGCAGGGTACATGTGGGTCTTCTTCAAGACTTGTCCCTGGGTTATAAGACTATGACAATGTTGTTAATGTGCATGGTACGGCACAGAGTTATGTATGCAACACCAGACAGACCCCTGCCCTGAGGAGTTCACTATTAAATTTCAACAGAATATGGAAAGCGAGGGAGAGTCCAAGAATATAATGGGATGTTCACAGGAGTCTCTGTTGTCAGTCAGAATTCGGGCCAATTCCTGGTGTTATAGGGTGCTTGGCACAATGTCTTCTGGTGCCCCCCAACCGTCCTGCTGTGCCCAGTTCTGCAGGATGCCCACAGTTGCTGAGTCACTGCTCTCTAGGCTCTGCCCTCTGCACTGGGTGAGCCAGCTACCCTAAGAGGCAGCTGTTGGCTACTGTGGTCCAGATAAGGAAGGCAGCAACCAAGTGGCCACCTGTTGGGAGTGGCAGCCCTGCCATTGCCTGCTGGGGAAAAGAGTGGCCAGTGACCAGCAGTGCTGACACCCTCTCCAAGTAAGAGTGTGGGCCTTGGTGCTCTGAGCTACTACTGCCAATAGCTAAGAGCAGGCCCGTAGCCAGGACTTTGCGGCTTGTGGGGCAAAATTTTCGTTGGTGGGGCTGAACTTACCGGTCCAGCTGTACACATCTCTGCAACGAGGGCTCTCATCTTAACACCCCTGCTGTCAAATCCATGTGGGCGTGTAGTTGTGAGCCTGAGCCCCGACACCCGTCTCCCCTAGCCCCTTAATACTTTTTGGCCCCCCAGAGGGGATTTTTATTGCATTTTTTAATTAAACTACAGACCTACAAAAAAAAAAAGGGAAGGGAACTACAATTAGGGAGAAAGAAAAGATAACCACTACTAACTAAAATCCCAAGAGTAGGAGATTATTAAAACAGCTTAGATACAATAACTTTCCTTAAATCGCTAATAACTTTTGACAGAGGTCATTTTGGGGGGGATCGTGGGGGATTGCAGTTCCCCCGGGTGAGGTACGGGG
>NW_015176522.1:248131-252707 GCF_001447785.1 Gekko japonicus | reverse complement strand
AGGTGGGGCTCGGCAGTGGAGCTGCAAGGCCGGCGGCGGCCAGGACCGTTGGGGGCGGGGTGTGTGGCCTTATGACACACTTCCGGTGATGTCAGGGGGTGTGGCCTCATGACACACTTCCGGTGATGTCAGGGGGTGTGGCATATGCTAATGAGTTATGCTAATGAGTTCCCCTAGCTCTTTTTCTACAAAACGACCCCTGAGTCTTTTGAACTTAGTCAGACATGCTAAGATATCTTTTAAATCTTAAGTTTAACTGTTAGAGAGTAATCCCAGAGCATCTCATTATTAAAAGCTATACTTTCAAAGGCACAGTTCAGAGACCTTCAGCCTTCATTTTTTCTTGTCTTTTCCTCAGCTTATATGGACTTTTAGGGGCAGCCACCCCTTTTTCAGAAAGAGAGTCCTCTCCGGAAGACCCCGAGTCCAGCTCGCCACTGGACTTACTGTCCTTCTCCTCTTTATCTGCCTCCTCTGGCTCACCCAACTGGATTCTCAAAAACTCCCATGCTTTGGAAACAGAGTCAATCTTTTCTTTTTTGTCCTGAAGTTTGAAGGTTACACCCTCTGGAGTTAACCACCGGTACACAATTGCATTTGTTTGAAGAAAAAGAATTAAATCTTTATATTTCTTTCTCCTTTGTCTTATTTCAAATGGGATATCTTTCAAGATCCTGATGGTATTGTCTCCAATTTTCAAGGGTGACCCCGCAGTCACTCTCAGGACAGAATCCCTCACATGCCTCTTCGAGAATCTCACTACTATTTCCCCAGGCAGATTATTCTTCTTTATATATATGGAATAAGACCAATAGGCCACATCCATTTCATTCATAAGGTATTCCGCCTTTAAATCTGTCACTGGGGGTAGTGCTTCGCACATCATTTGTTTCAGATTCCCACCTTTAGATTCTGGGACGCCTTGGAATCGAAGAACCAGATTTGCCTTCTCCATTTGTACCTGTAAAAGTTGTTCTTCTGTAGAGACTTGTTTCTTTTCCAGTTTTTGCACCTTTTTCTTCACCTTTTGGGTAGTGGCGTCAACTTCTTTCACTTTCTCAGCTGTTTGCTCCGTAATTTTAAGAGCCTCATTCGGTTGAAGCTGCTGAGTAGTGATGCTTTGGTTCATCGTTGACAACTGTTCCTTGAGATTAGTCATCTGGTCCAGCAGGGGGCACAAGGATTCTGCCAACATTCTGGCCATCTCAGTGGTTTCTTCCGGACGAGGGCTCCCAGCAATTTTCGCTTTTAAAAGTTTTTCTTTCTCAGTCCTCTTTCCCGCCATCTTTATGGATTGTTTACTTTCCGAAATTTTGCTAAAGTCTCTGAATATATGCTCAAACGCTCATCCGCACCCTGGTAAGTCTCTCCCAACATATTTTAACGTTTTTGCTTCCGCTCCCCCCTCATCTTTTGCTTTTTAATTCATGCGCATGGGAGGGGCCCCTCCCCCGCTCGCTTTACTTTCTAGTCCATGGGGGGGGAGCTTTCTTTTTAAGTTTTCAATTACGCTCTACTCCGACTCACAGTTCATAGTCGGTCTTGCGACCTCGCTATATCTTTGTTTAAACCACTCGATCTCCAGCGCTTGTCCCAGTCAGTGTCACTAGTTCCATACGGACACACAGCAGGAGGACCGTCAGGACGGAGAAGTGCCTTGATTCCCCAGCATTGCGCTGGCGAAGAGGCCACCTCTCAAAAGTCCCATGGCTAGGAGCCTTTCAACTAGGCTCCGGGGGAATAGCGAGTCATCGCCCCCCCTCCTTTCTGCTGGTGCGCAGATTTCATCCCCGGGAAGTCCGGGAGATGAGTCTGCTCAGCGTGCCGCCATAAACCGGAAGCCCCTAGCCCCTTAATACTTTAAAGATAGACAGGGGGAAGGAAGAAACACAGCTTTAAGGAAGCCAGTCTCAAGTCCCTTAAAGTCACCCACCAGAGGGCCAAAGTTCCTTTCTTCTCTTACCTCCGCTAACCCTCATCTATCCCTCTCCTGCCAGAGTGGACAAGTGCCTATGGAAAGGCCTGGGTGACCAAGGGACCCCCTTCCAAGAGCTCACCCCTTTCCCCAGCCAAGACTGAATGGCACAGGTCAGTCCCCTTCCCACTCCTGTTACTTACTCACGAGGGGGACTCCAACCAAGCTCTGTGGGGCTGTCCCTTTAAGAAAGGGGGCAGAGCCCCGAGTAGCCCCACTGTAGCTACCGGCCTAGCTAAACCAAAGCCCCTTCATGGGGGGTTGGGGAGATGCTAGATAGCCGAATAGGACAAGGAGACTCCTTAGTAGAATGAGCGGCAAGTGAAGGATGAGGCATCACCAACCCAATGTCTTCTTTCCCCTCTGCTAGAGTCAGGAGAGGGTCCAGCCCCAGAGAGGGCCCTCAACAAATGCTTATGCCTTCTTTCTGACCCCTTAAGTGGGCAAGACTAGACCAGAGGCATCGTTGGTCTGACACAGCTCCATAAGTTTGTATGAACGTAAATGGAGGTACAGGAACACAAGGTTACTTTGGATGGGGGGGGGGCTCTATGAGTGTACCCATCTGCTCTGTTTCATTTGATTTCCATGGGCCTTTTTATTCCACCTGTTGTTGTTTTTTGTTGCTGGGCATTCTGAATGTTTCCTGTATGCCATATTTTATGCCAGCAATGCAAAAACTAACATTGGAAAACATATTAATTTTAGTGGGAAATGATTTGGCAAAAGGAAATGTAAAATGGCACCAAAAAACAAGACGCCTGGGGTGGTGACTCAGTGGTAGAACATCTGTTTGGCATGCAAAAGGTCCCAGGTTCACTTCCTGGCATCTCCAGTTAAAACAGCCAGGTAGGTGATATGAAAGACCTCAGCCTGAGACCCTGGAGAGCTACTGGCAGTCTGAGTAGATAATACTGACTCTGATGGACCAGTGGTCTGATTTAGTATAAGGCAGCTTCATTTCTTTTCATATGATAACAGAATGTTTTGGGTTTTAATGAGCCTGGAGTAAAGTGATGGGTAAGCCAAAGACTATGTCAAAGAGCTGAGTTTTGGGGAAGGCTCTGAGGGAAGAAAAAGAGGTAGCACTGGACAGGCCTTTTGGAAAGGTATCCCAGGTGTTGAGGGTGACAAGGAGAACACGTGGAGTCACCCGAGGAAACAGAAGGCCTTAGGATGGCCAAACCGGAGGAGGGAAGGTCGTGGATGTGTCAGGATGTGAGGGCAGAGAGGTAAGGGGTGAAGACTTTGTTTCTGCAGGATGTGCAGAGGCTGGGAATTTGGGCGACGTTTCTGTTCCTTCGCTGACACACCCTGAGGCTGCTGCTGGGTGGTAATGATAGAGTCATCTTGGAACTTTCTGTCCAGATTCCAATAGGGAATTTCTGTTTGAACTAAGCCGATCACTATCAGGTCTCAAAGCAACCCTGACTCACCCATTGGTCCTCAAGAGGTGTTCTGAGCAAGCCATAAACCCATCATCATATGGCCAGCGGGGATATGTCAGGTGTCCTGTCTCCAGCAGTTCACAGACAAACCTCAGGGCAGTGGTGGGTGCTGTTATTAATCTGCAGTCATCTTTGTTCTGTTGCTTTATTTGCTGTGTCACACAGTGAAGTTGACACAGGCCCCTTCCCACGTGTGTCAGCAGGTCAGAGAAATGGGGGTTGTGGCACCACTGGGTAGTTCCTGAGATGCACAGAAAAAGGATCAATGTTGCAAGTTTAAAAAGAAAAGGGGGGAAATCTGAATCCTTGTGTATACATGCTGCCTGAACGTGGAACGAGACCTGCACAAGGGTCCGATCTGTTTATCAATCATGTTTTTATACTGTACTTCAGCAGGGGAGGGCAGGACAGAAAACCCCAGAAAAAAGAAACTCGCTTTCCATTCAGTTCCAAGGACTTCCCCCAGTTTTTCTAACGAAAGAAACTGGAAATCTTGGGGAACACTGGGGAAAACTCCAATGAAATACTTTCTGTTTTAAAATGTTGGAAATGCTTCTAAAGACAAGGATTTACGGTGCCATCCTCAAAACACTTTCCTGGGAGGAAGCCACACTGAACAGAGCTGAGTAGGATTCCAAATACATCTCCTTAGGACTCCACTATCAGTCACTGAGAACAGGTGTATTCACTTGCTTTCCCCCCCAATGGCAACCCAAAGTCGCTTACATTGTTCTCCTGCCCTCTGCTTTAGAATGTGTAACATGAAGATGTTTGTGTAAAACATCCTGTGGCATTAGAGAATAATGGTATATACTGAAGCATATTTTGAAACAGATATGTATTGTTTAAATGTGAATGTCCACAATTAATATGCTATCATCCTCAATATATCTAATTCTTAACATGGCACACCATCTGTGGATTCTTAAATTTGTGGATCAGAACCTAATAAACAGAAGGCAGATATTTTCTACAAGCTTAGGGGACTCCCTAGATGTGCAAAAACAGAAAAATTGATAAAAAGGTGAGGTAGGGGGTTAGATTCCCCCCCCACACACACACATACAGAGGAATGCTGTCTGTGGTCACACAGATACTGGGAGAGGTGCATGGGTGAGTGAGCAGGTCAGTGGTGTGGTGTCACTACCACAGC
>NW_015176522.1:229734-248089 GCF_001447785.1 Gekko japonicus | reverse complement strand
AAGGGGAAGGAAAGGAAAAAAACCCCCCCCCCCAATCTCACAGGTTCCCCAATTGTAATATATATAATAACAATACACTATTGAGAAGGTCAGCATTTTCAGTGTTAAATAGCAGGGGGCTTCAACAGGTAGCTCATATGGCTGCCATGTCCCCCCTGGGCACTGAGCAGGAGGGGGGGTATGGTTGCCAGATCTAGGTTTGGTGTAGTGGTTAAGAGTGGCGGACTCTAATATGGAGAACCAGGTTTGATTCCATCACTCCTCCACAGGCAGCCAGCTGGGTGACCTTGGGCAGTCGCAGTTATTTCAGAGTTCTCTCAGCCCCACCTACCTCACAGGGTGTCTGTTGTCACCAGTGCTCCCTCTAAGCTGTGGAGTCTTGTGAGCAAAAAGTCTACTTTGTGAGCTACTGCCATTCAAGTTGTGACTGAGCAATTTGGCTACTGCATAAACTAATTTGCCCCGGAGCCATCCTTCCTGAGCGAATTTGGACTACTGCAGTTTGCTGGACATAGGGCTACCCCTGAAAATGCTTTGGGGACTGCAGGTGGTCCAGACTGCCGCTGCCAGGGTGCTGATTGGAACATCATGGCCAGCTCTGATTACTCCAATTCTGTGGCAGCTGCACTGGCTACCAATTAGTCTCTGGATACAATTCAAGGTGTTGGTGTTTACTTTTAAAGCGCTTCACCGTCTAGGGCCCTCATACCTATGGGACTGCATCTCCTATTACAACTCCATGCTCTCTCTTTGGTCATCGTCTAGGGGCCTCTTGCAGGTGCCTGGCCCCAGGGTGGCTCTGTAAGCTGTCACCAGGGGAAGGGCCTTCTCAGTTGTGGCCCCTCCTCTGTGGAATGCATTCTCGGAAAACACCTGTGCCCTGCCGGACTGGCTTAGTTTCTGCAGGGCATGCAAAGCTGAATTATTTAGGTTGGCCTTTGGAGGGTAACCACATGTTTGGGCTGTTTTAATAGTGGTGTGGTGATAGCCACGTGTTTTAATATTTGAATATTTTAAGAGCCAGTTTGGTGTAGTGGTTAGGAGCACAGAGAACCAGGTTTGATTCCCTACTCCTCCACATGAAACCAGCTGGGTGACCTTAAGTCAGTTCCAGTTCTCTCAGAGCTCTCTCAGCCCTACCTACCCCACAGAGTGTCTGTTGTGGGGAGGGAAAGGAAAAGGAGATTGTAAACTGCTCTGGGACTATACCCAGGCGGGGTATAAATCCAACTCTCCTTCTCCTTCTTTATTTATTTATTTATTTGGTTCAGTTTCTACCCTGCCCTTCCCGCAAGCTGACTCAGGGTGGGTTACAAGCATTAATTACAGGACAATAAAATCAGAAATTAAATACTATAAAACTTAATTCTTAAATGATGGCGATCAGACGGCTTCATGTCTGTTCTTCTCCTCCTCCTTCTAACATTCTAGGAGATTTGGGGGTGGAGCCTGGGAAGGACAGGGACCTCAGTGGGTTACAATGCCATAGACTCCACCTTCCAAAGCATCCATTTTCTCCAGGGGAACTGATCTCTGTAGTCTGGAGATGTTCCGTAATTCCAGGGGATCCTCAGGACCCACCTGGAAGCTGGCATCCTTAGCTCAAGAGAGTTTTATTTCCTTTACTACAAAAATTTTGTTTTTCCTTTTCAAGTTTTATTTTTTCCCTACCTTTTAGATAGCAAAAACTAAGATACATGTGCTAAGGTAACATAGTATGAGGCAGTGTTCAGCTGTCCTTCAACTATCGAGTGTATTCATAATTTTGCTTTTAAATTATGTAACTATGCCAAGTAGTATAATCTTATATGCTCTTAAAAATCATGCAGTCTATATTGTTAAAGCAATAAATAGGCTTGAGAAGAACGTATGACATATGTTTTGGTTGCCGCCCCCCAAATTTTCATATCCCTCCCCCAAATCTCTGTATGGAGAAATTTCCAGTCTCTAGGGTAGAGTCTGTGGCTTGCCACTGCTTTTTATCCTCAACAACCTTTGCAAGTAGGTCAGGCAGAGAGTATGACCAGCCCAAGGTCAGACAGTGAGTTCCCTGACAGGAGGAATCTGAACCCAGATCTCTAGAAAACCAGCCTGACATAACCACAACACAACAGTGCATAGTCCTTATGGCATACATTCCCCAAACATAATCACCCTTTCCACGCCCAGGATTGTCAATGCTCAGAGTAGTTCTACATCTTCCACAGCTTAAAGGTTCCTAGGGGGATTCCATTGGGACCAATGGGCAAGCACTTCTTCCAATCCAAATAAACCCCCTCAAGGAGTAATAAAAGTGTGAAGGGGGCAGACCCTTTACAATGTAAAGCATTCTGGGATGGGGAGGAGGGAATGTGGATAGAGTGCTTCCCTGACCCCATTTTTTCTCTCATATGCTGCATCAGCCCTTGGTCTCAATACAAAGGTATTATGCTGCTACAGAGTGAGGGGGGGATTTCTCCATCGTTTCCCTCCCTGGTTTTCCTACAGGTCTTCCAAATGTAACATTCAGTATTATCCAGTAATGCAAGAGAGCAAACGAGCATCTGTTTAACAAACCAGTTGTACCATCTACTTGCATCACCACAGTCTGTTGGGTCCCATTTGTTTGGGGACAAGGCAGGTGTATAACTATTTAAATAAATAAATACATAAATGAAACATTTAAGCGATACAGAGGTTCCTAAAGAAAGATGTTAATGCAGAGCAATCACTCATATAGGAGGCTGCCTTCTGCATCACTGCAGGAGTCCATGCTCTACTATGCCTCAAATGGGATGAGGAAATTGTCACAAATCTGCTTCAAGTATGTTTTGTTCAGTGGATGGCATGTATCCTTGCATTCTGCTCAGCCTTTCTCTAGTTTAAGTGATCTTCTGCCAGAGGAAGCTGAAGGAAAGCTTCAATTTGCTGTGTAAACTGGTAGGATACAGGCCGATCATACCCAATGCAGGAAATGACTCCCTCTGCATAAGAAAAAAGACCTACAGAAGAGGGTCCCCGTTGCATCCCTGCATGAACCACTATTCAACAGGAGGCCCTCTCAAGGGGAGGCAGACATTCTTCTGAGTATGTATAATTCTTACTTTTCATGCTCTGTACATAAACTTTTTTTCAGGTCTAAGAGAGAAGCATGCTTTCAGTTTTAATTCCAGAGAAAAGCAGCCATTTGGCGGACTATAATGAGTGTACGCCAAGTTTTACAGAGTGCCACAAGCAAAAAAAGACCAATCTCTGCCCCAAGGAGCTCATCATGTACATTTAGTCAGTAGGGAAGGGCAGGGAGAGGCAAAGTTAATATAAGAGGGCTGCGAGCTTATGCAGAGACACATTTTAGGCTTCATTAATTAGAACAGCCCTTTTTACATTTCTTGTTCTCAGATGTTGCTGTTGTGAGCTTTGTTGTTTGGCTAATTTTTGTTGCTGGGCCTTCCTGATTCTTCTGAATCTTTTTATGCTACTGATGAAAAAACACGTCAGCAACTGCAAAAATTTAGTGGGGGGGAAATCAGCTCAACACAACTAAGGCCCCGGTCACGCGGGCCGGAAAATGCGGGGGGGGGGGTAAGGTGCTCGTTTGCCCCGGAACAAAGTAATGTGCGGCAGCCCGATCAGACGTCCTGTCGAGGTCTCGTGGTTAGGCCGTTAGGTACCGATCACACGGCTAGTCTGCAGCACGGCAAAGAAGTGGTGCGGCGCAATCACACCGGCAATTGCGCCGTGCCACTTCTGTGGCAAACGGGATTTTTTTTGGTCTTGCCGAAGTTTGCGCATGCGCATGATTATTTGTGCGCATCCTGTGGAGACTTAAAAAACACACACTTCCAGTTTGCAACGGGACATGGGCGGGCGCCAGATGCCACGGGTTTTCAGTGGAAACGTGATCAGACACCCGCCCTTGCCCCGCGTTTTCCGGAAACTAGTACATCGTATGTGGTGGTTTTTTACTCTGCGACTTCGGCAACAAGCCACAGGTTAGCCACAGGTACACTATGCTTCCCAGATGTTGCGGTGTGATCGCGCCCGGAAAATCCACCTATCATCTGTGTCTTCAGCATGGCAACTTCTCCGTGTGAACAGGGCCTAAGAATGGCATGAAAAGACAGAGGTGGCTTCCAAGAGGGCTTCCATCACAGGTCTTATGGGCAAGAGAGGATTGGAGGACCTCGTTTCAATTGGTTTGGCAAGTGAACAACACAACAGCTGCTGCCTCCCTCAGAGAACACTGATGGACAAACCCGCTTTGCCACTTCTGGAAACAGCGACGGGAATTCCGTGACAAAGATCTAGGTGAGATTGGATCGGCATTGACACGCCCCAAATGGTCGTAACAACTTGTTTGTGTTTCCAGTAGCATTTTAATCATTTTAATTACAACTTTAATTACAAAACTCTGTGTTTTTCTGAGAGATCGCTTCAGAGGATGTGAGAATGACAGGAACGAGACCACAGGGACAAACTAAAAATCAAGAATTGAAGGCTCCCATGGACTCAAAGTAGGTTGTTCACCCCTGATGCAGAGATGCAGCATATTTCACCCACTTGCAAAGAAGGCTGCCCATTGGGCATCCACTTCGATCTCGTTGCTCAGGGCCTCCTTCCTTCCATTCAGGAGGCATAACCAGTTTGGTGACTTATACAGAAACACAAGAATAAGTTCTGTGAAGAGCATGTAATTGTTACTCTCACACATTTTTTTAAAAATACATCTTTTGCCTTGACCTGGATAGCCCAGCAAGCTGATCTCATCAGATCTCGGAAGCTAAGTAGGGCCAACCATGGAAAGTATTTGTATGGGAGACTTCCAGAGACTATCAGGGCCGGGAGGCCAGAGGCAGGCTATTAAGCCACTGCTCTGAATGTCCTCCGTGCCCCAGTAGGAGTTGCCAGAGGTCGCCATGACTTCTGGGTATGGGCACACAAACACACACACACACGCACACACACACACGCACACACACACAAAATGCAAAAATGTACCATAAATAAATAAATCTTGATATATGTGTGAGTGAGAACAAAGTGTACCTTAAGTGTTAATTCTGAAAATAAGACTGCTTCAGTTACTGGAAGTATAAACAAAACAAACAAACAAACTTTTTTCATTGTGTGATGAGCAGAAATCCACAGGTAAAAAGAGTTTTTCTAATACTACATTGCACCTTTATGTAGAGGTTTGCCAACATCAGGTTGGGAAATCCCTGGAGGTTTGGGGAGGAGAGGGACTTCAATGGGGTATAATACCATAGAGTCCACTTTCCAAAGCAACCATTTTTTCCAGGGGAACAAATCTCTTACCAGGAGATCAGTTGTAATCCCAAGAGATCTCCAGCCACCACCTGGAGCTTGGCATCCCTATCTATGCAATTAACCACTTCTGTGAATTTCTGCAAGCTGTTGCAGCTATGAAAGTGGTCTAGTAATGGTTAGTACCACCTGTGGTTAAGAAGAGTGCCTCCAGGCAAAGAAGCAAGAAAGCTTTGCAAAAGTTGGGTTCTCCTCTCTTCTTTTAGGCTGCAAATGACTAACATGTGTGGGCAGTAGGTTAGGAAATAGATCTTGGGGGCCAGTAACTTGAATGAGTTCACTTTGCAATGTGGCTGTTATGAAAGCATTGAGACTTCACCCGTAACATCCATTAGGAAACTAAAAGATAAAGGTTGCCCAGGGTCCTCTTAGTTTTGTGAGATTGTTTCAATACATGTATGACATTTATAAATTACTAAGGGGCCCAAATCTGGTTTAGTTCAAACTGAAATGTGACTCTTCACTTCTGCAGACACCAGCGGCACACAGTTCACACCTCTCTGCCTACTCCCTATCCCAATTAGTTTTAAAACTTCAGACTCTTGCCAAATCCAATTATCTGAAGAAGCCAGTTACTATCTTGGAGGTGCTGCTGAATCCTGGCCTATAGCTGGTGGCACAGGTCTCCTTCATAGTATGTAGTGCCTTTTAACAGTGTGACAGACTGTCTCCTCCCTGTCACATATTTGGGAATGAGATAACATTTCTGCTTGTGTGCTTCGGATAACTTTGATGGCAAAGGGCGGACCTTCCAGCTCTGTAACTCTCTCTACAAGATCTAATTCCCTTTCTGATGGGAAATATGAATAACATTAAAGTAAAGATGTTGGGATAAATGAGGTAGTTTGCGGAAGGCATAATGGAAAAAGACGGCTTTTATTTTCTCCTTTGGAAAAAGTGGTGGTTAGCTTCCTGGAAGATGCTACTAATTTTAGTACTTTATCACAAAATAACTGCACCAGCTGGTCTCAGGTTGGTCTTTAAAAAATAATGAGAGAGATGGTTTTTGGGGTCCTTCACTCTTAGATCAGTTTTCTCTCTGACCAGGATTACCATCTTTTAAGCAATCACGTACTAGCCAGTCTTCTCAGAGACATATGGCGGTATCATTCTGAACTCTCGCTCTCACTGTTCCCAGGATGACATTGTCCATCCCTCAAAATGACAGGCAAACTTAAACCTGGATGGCCTCATCTGGCAACCAGGGTCCCCAGTCCTCTGGCTTTCAGAGTAACTCTTTTTTGTCTACCCTTTCTGAGGTAACCACTGGCAGTTGACTCCCTCCCAAAATTCACGGTTCTGAGGTAACCACTTGGCAGTTAACTCCCTCAACAAAATTAACGGTCTACCCTTTCTGAGGTAAAAATTGACCACTGGCAGTTGACTCCCTCCCTCCTTCAACATTCCGAAGCTCTCTGAAATCCTATTGGATGTTACCGGGGCCTCCAAATATGCCTGGGCCAGGCCTTGGCAGGGGATTGGCTGTTGGCAGCCAGGGGCCAGATGATCATTTCCCGTTCATCACGATCTGCTTTTGCCAATATGCCAGCTGTGGCTGTTTCACAAAAAGGGTGATCTGGCCACAGTGACTGATTGCATCCAAACTAGATTACTGTAATGAGCTTCATGTCAAAGAATTTCAGTTGGTCTTCAAAATGTGGCAGACAATTTCAATTGGTCTTCAAACTGGCAGACAAGCTGTTGTGAGGGGCAGGATACAGGGATCATGTTCGTCCAGTGCCTAAAGATCTGCACTGGCTGCCCTTTTGTTTCCAGGCACAATTCAAAGTGTCAGTTCTTACCTGTAAAGCCCTACAATCGTTTGGGGCCAGGGTACTTGAAGGACCACCTCCTCCCTTATTGCCTAGCCTGCCAGCTAAATTCTGCCCCTCAAGCCCTGCTCCCTGTGAGGTGAGGCAGCTGGCAAGCAGAGGCAGTGGCTTTTCAGTGCTGGCTCATCACCTTTGGGATGCCATAATGCCAATATCCTAATGCCCCTATATAAATCAATGGTGCGACCTCATTTGGAATACTGTGTACAGTTGTGGTCACCACACCTTAAAAAAGATATCATAGCTTTGGAAAAAGTGCAGAAAGGGGCAACTAGAATGATAAAAGGGTTGGAACACTTTCCCTATGAAGAAAGGTTAAAGCGCTTAGGGCTCTTTAGCTTGGAGAAACGACGGCTGAGGGGTGACATGATTGAGGTTTATAAGATTATGCATGGGATAGAGCAGGTAGAGAAAGAGGTACTTTTCTCTCTCACAATACAAGAACTCATGGGCACTCCATGAAACTGCTGAGCGGTCGGTTAGAACAAATAAAAGGAAGTACTTCTCCACCCAAAGAGTGATGAATACATGGAATTCACTGCCACAGGAGGTGGTGGCGGCTACAAGCATGGACGGCTTCAAGAGGAAATTGGATAAGCATATGGAGCAGAAGTCCATCAGTGGCTATTAGCCACAACGTATAGATAGGAACTCCAGGGCAAGTGATGCTCTGTATTCTTGGTGCTTGGTCAACAGTGGGAGGGCTCTTAGTGTCCTGGCCCCATCAGATGGTCCCTCCGGCTGGCTCCCTCTCTGTCTCTCTCTCTCTCTCTCTCTCTCTCTCTCTCTCTCTCTCTAATGCCCTTTGCCTCGCGGCTCCCCAGGCGTTTTCCCTATTCTCTTTTAAGTCCCAAGCCAAAATGTTTCTTTTTACCCTGGCTTTTTAAACTAGGATCTTTTTTAACCTTGGAAACTATATTATAATCTGTTTCTTTCCTGAGATCTGTTTTATGAATACATTTTATATCACTCAGTGATAGCGTTGTGCTATTTTTAAGCCCCTGGCTTGTTTTTAATAGTTTCCTTTTAATACTAATAATTTATGGTTTTGGTTTTAATGGTATTGTTTTTCCTTGTGAGCTGCCTTGAGCAAGTCTATGTGTTAAATAAATAAATAATTTTCATGCTTATGAATTGTTGACATGAAAAAAAAAATCCTAGATGAAAAAGAACAGGGTTGGGTTTTTTTGGTTCCTTTATTAATTCAGATTTGTTATTTAAAAGGCAGCTACTGACTAATTCTAATAAGCACCTTTCTTAACTAAAAATATTGTCAGTTAAAAAACAATCACCCTTGCCCCCCTCAAAGCACTCTGCCTTGCTCATAGTCAAAGCATCTAAAGGGAGATCTCTTTCAGGATGACCAAAACACGACAATCTTCTAAACCCCACCCTGGGCCAAGAGGAATTTTGTATGGGCAGAGCTGAACCAGTTAGGTGGATAAAGTTTAGAGCACAATTACTCTGGAATTTTTTTAACCAGATATTTTCCTATTTAAAAACTCTCCACTCAGTTCTTTAAATGGAAGCTGTCATGTCACAAATGTTAAAATATGATTAGGTGAGCAGATTAGTGCTCCGGGTGTGTGTGTGTGCGCGATTACTACAGGGCTCTTCCTGGCTATGATCCTGTTTACAAAGAACTGAATAAATTATTTGCATCCATTTTCACTGTGGAAAACATGCAACATCCATGCCAGTGTTCCCGCTAAGCTGAGTTAGTGTGAGCTAGCTCACAGGTTTTTTTAGCCTCCAGCTCACACATTTTTGTCTTCGCTTAGGAAGGATGGATCCAGAGCAAACTAATTTATGCAGTAGCCAATTCACTCGCTCACAACTTTAATGCCAGGAGCTCACAAAGTAGAAGTTTTGCTCACAAGACTCCACAGCTTAGAGGGGGCATTGATCCATACCAGAGTTGTTTTGGGGAAGGGTATCACAAGAAATTAGTCCAATTAAGGTGATGACTGATAAAATTCTAGGACTGCTAGTCAAGTTAAAATCAAACAAGAATCCAGGCCCAGATGGTATACACCGAGGGTTCTTACAGAACTCAAAAGTGAAATTGTTGCTTGTCTAACTGGTATATAAAAGGGATCTAGAGGGGATCCACAAATGATACTCAGTTAGCCTAATATATGTTTTATTTATTTATTAGATATTTTTAGTCACCACTCACTCAAAGGGTCTTGTGGCAACTTACGGCATTAAAACCAATAAGGTAAAACAACATAAAAATAAATACTAAAAAGAAGAAGAGATTAGATTTATATCCCACCCTTCACTCGGAGCCCCAAAGTGGTTTACAATCTCCTTTCCCTTTCCCTTCCCAGAACAGACACCCTGTGAGGTAAGTGGGGCTGAGAGAGCTCTGAGAGAATGGGAACTGACCCAAGGTCACCCAGCTGACTTCATGTGAAGGAGTAGGGAATCAAACCTGGTTGTCTGTGCTCTTAACCACTACACCAAACTGGCTCTTAAAATATTCAAATATTAAAACATGTGGCTATCACCACACCACTATTAGGACCGCCCAAACATGTGGTTACCCTCCAAAGGCCAACCTAAATAATTCAGCTTTGCATGCCCTGCAGAAACTAAGCCAGTCCGGCAGGGCACAGGTGTTTTCCGAGAATGCATTCCACAGAGGAGGGGCCACAACTGAAAAGGCCCTTCCCCTGGTGACAGCTTACAGAGCCACCCTGGGGCCAGGCACCTGCAAGAGGCCCCTAGACGATGACCAGAGAGAGAGCATGGAGTTGTAATAGGAGATGCAGTCCCATAGGTATGAGGGCCCTAGACGGTGAAGCGCTTTAAAAGTAAACACCAACACCTTGAATTGTATCCAGAGACTAATTGGTAGCCAGTGCAGCTGCCACAGAATTGGAGTAATCAGAGCTGGCCATGATGTTCCAATCAGCACCCTGGCAGTTGCAGTCTGGACCACCTGCAGTTTCCAAAGCATTTTCAGGGGTAGCCCTATGTCCAGCAAACTGCAGTAGTCCAACTTGGAGGTGACCATTGCATGGATAAATGTGGCAAGATCTGACCCAGCCAGTTGGGAGGCCTGGCATAAGTGAAAAAACACTGACCATGCTACCATGGATGTTTGTTTATCCAATGATAGCACGGAATTCAACCACACCCCGAGGCTCTTTACAGAGTCTACAGTTGTCAACTGGACACCACTGAGTCTTGGGAATGACCCTCCAGCTAGCCACGTGACCTCCATCTTGGATGGATTCAACTTCAGCCAGATCCCCCTTAACCAATGGACTACTGCATCCAGGCACTGGAATAGTGCCGCCGAGAGCCCTGCTGCCAGCTGTGTATCCAGTCAGAGGAAGAGCTGTGTGTCATCAGCATATTGATGGCACCCAACTCCAAACTTCCTGATGATCTCAGCAAGAGGGTGCATATGTATGTTAAATATCATTGGAGAGGATCGAACCCTGTGAGATCCCACAATTCAGATTGCTTTGGAAAGACCTCTCCTCCCCGATAGCGCGTTCCTGGAGGAATGAGGAGAACCAACTAAGGGCAGTGCCCCTTACCCCCGGGGAGGCAAGGCGGTCGATCAGGACCAAATGGTCAACTGTAATAAAGGCCACTGATAGATCTGGAAGAATCAACAGGGCCAGCATGCCTTTATCCAGATGTAAACGGGGATCATCAACCAAAGCAATCAGCACTGTCTCAGTTCCAAAGCCAGGCCTGAAGCCTGATTGAAAACGGTCCAGGGGCAGATGTTTCATCCAGGAAAACCTGGAGCTTCTTGGCCTCTGCTCGTTCATTTACCTTCCCCACAAAAGATAGATTAGACATTGGGTGTTAAATGGTCAGCTCCTTTTTATCTAAGGAGGATTTCTTTAGCAAAGGTTTAACAATCGCCTCCTTAAGGGAGCTGGGGAAACAGGCTTGTGAAAGAGGCAAATTAATAATCTGTCTCAAAGGGCACTTCGTGGCATGATTTTACCAGCCACGAGGGACAAGGATCCAAGGAGCAGGTAGTTGGCTTCACATCTGTCAGGATCCTGTCAACATCCACAAGGATGTACATTGGTTCATCTAAGCTGAGTTAGTGTGAGCTACCTCACAGTTCTTTGGCCTCCGGCTCACAGATTTTTGTTTTAGCTCAGGAAGGATGGCTCCAAAGCAAACTAGTTTACGCAGTAGCCAAATCGCTCACTCACAACTTTAATGCCAGTAGCTCACAAAGCAGAATTTTTGCTCACAAGACTCCACAGCTTAGAGGGAGCATTGGCCATCACTAGGTTTTCTGTCCCAATAACTCTTGGTGCGGTATGAAATCTCTTTTATGTGGTCTAACCCAGTTTAGCCTGCACAGTACCTCTTATACCACGTCTCCTTAAACTTCAGAGCTGAACAGTTTGGAAATGTGCGTGATCTGTTACTTGTTAGAGTAGTCAATGCATGTAGATATCTTTGTAAAAAACCAGAAACGTTTTTGTGTGATATACCATATACCACTTGTTTTTATTATTTAGAAGCATGGCAGTTCTGTACAGACACATAATGGGCTCCTCTCCACTGTGCTAACAACAAAAAAGCTCCCCATCAAAAAATTTCTGGCTACGGGCCTGTACCCTGCTGTGAACACCTTGACTACATATTCTGGGCTCGTAGCCACAGCCAAGGAGAACTGAGGGAGGGAGAGGGGCCCCTCCCAGGAGCATGTGATGGGAAAATGGCCTCAACAGTTCCAATTGGGTGGGGTCCCTCCTGCTCTGCTACTAAGCTAACTAGAAATCTTCCGGGGGGGCTGACCTGAGCAACACCCATGTGTGCCTGCACAGGGATAACTAGATGAACGACAGTTACAGGTAAAGGCAACGCTGTTTTTAAATTGTTCATAAATGGTCTGGAGTTGGAGGTTAGCAGAACAGAGGCCATGTTTGCAGATAATACCAAATTATTCAAGATGGTAAAAACCAATCCTAATTTTAAGAACATAAGAGAAGCCAATGTTGGATCAGGCCAATGGCCCATCTAGTCCAACACTCTTGTCACACAGTGGCTAAATATACCAGGTGCCATCAGGAGGTCCAGCAGTGGGGCCAGGACACTAGGAACCTCCCACTGTTGCACCCCCCCCCCCCAAGCACCAAGAATACAGAGCATCACTTGCCCCGGACTGAGAATTCCTATCTGTGCCTTGCGGCTAATAGCCACTGATGGACCTCTGCTCCATATGTTTATCCAATTCCCTCTAGAAGCCATCCATGCTTGTAGCCACTGCCACCTCCCATGCCAGTGAATTCCATGTGTTAATCACTCTTTGGGTGAAGAAGTATTTCCTTTTATCTGTTCTAACATGACTGTTGAGCAATTTCATTCAGTGCCCACGAGTTCTTGTATTGTGAGAAAGGGAGAGAAGTACTTCTAAATACATGCTGATGGTGGTTTGCACTAGAGAGCCAGCACAGTATAGTGCTTAAAATATCGGGACGAGGATCTGGGAAATCCGTCTTTGAATCCCCACACATGCCATGGAAGCTTGCTAGGGGACTTTGGGCCAGTCACACACTCTTAGCCTAATCTACCTCACAGGGTTGTTGTGAGGATAAGACAGAGGAGAGGAGAATGATATGAGCCACTTTGGGTTCCCATCGGGGTGAAAAATAAATATAAATAAATAAAGTAAATAATTGAGAAGAAAGGAATCTTGGCGTTATAATGGAGAGCTCTATGAAAATGAGATCTCAGTGTGCAGTAGTGGTAACAAAGGCAAACTCCACTCTGGGGATTATTAAGAAGCGACTGAAAATAAAATGGCCTGTATTAAGTTGATAGATAAATAAATAAAATATTATAATATCCCTGTATAGATCTTTGGTGTGTTTATTTGGAATACCGTTCTGGTCACTGTATCTCAAAGAAGACATTGCAGAGCTAAAAAACGTGCAGAAGAGGGCTACCAAGACGATGAATAGGTTGGAACACTTTTCTTCTAAGGAAAGGTTGAGTTCTGGGGCTTTTCAGTTTAGACAACAGACAACCAGAAGTTGACAGAAGTTTATAAAATGATGCACGGAATGGAGAAAGTAGACAGAGACTACTGTTTCTTCCCTTAATACAGAAACTTGGGGGCACCAGTGAAGTTGAGGCTGCACCTGAGCTGTGGCTCAGTGCAAGAGCCTCTGCTTGGCATGCAGAAGGTCCCAGGTTCAATCCCCGGCATCTCCACTTAAATAGACCTGAAAATAGGTGATGTGAAAGACCTCTGCCTGAGACCGTGGAGAGCCACTGCCATTTTGAGTAGACAGTACTGACTTTGATGGACCAAGTCTGATTCGGAATAAGGCAGTTTAATGTGTTCAAATACTTCTTTACGCAACGAGTAATTAAATAGGTCCATTGATGGCTGCTAGTCACGGTGACTAAAGTCATATTCAGAGGCTGTAAATTCCACATGCAAGAGGCAGTTAACCTCTGCATACCAGTTTTACAAGGCAGCATCAGGGAAAAGGGTTGGCCTCTGTGCCCTGTTTGTTGGCCCTCCACCAAAACTACTGGGTGTGTGAAACAGGATGTTGGTACAGATGGACCATTGGTCTGATCCAGCAGGGGTCTTCTTATGGGGTCTTATGTTCATTTGGGTAGTGAACCTGCTTTCCTGTAACAGTGCTGTTTTACCCCCACCTGTACGTTGCTCTTATTTCTGTAAATACAAGCGCAACACAAGTCACCGAAACTAGGTAGCTGTGACAAACCCCCTTATTTCTGGGTATGTGGTGATTTGTTCCTTCACTCCTTTTCAAGTTGGAGCAGTCTTATTTTTCACCGACACGGTCACTGTTTGACCAGGAACCCACCCAGTTCGTCCTTCTGTCACACACCCAGCCAACTTATTGGTGAGACCTTTTTATAAATATTAATCTGTGGCTTTTCGTGAACACCGCCCCTTTTCTGAGATGAATCTTGTGGTTTAAACTTTGTCAGGTGCTTTACTTTGTCAGACATTGAGGCACGTGCGACTGGGAACAATAAAACAAATGGAAGATTTTATTTACAAGGGCAGGCAGGGAATATATATATATACCAAGAGAAAGCTGATGCTTGTGCATACGTTGGTACAAATGGTATAGTTCAGCCTTAGGTCAGTTCACTTATAATCACTCACTTCAGATGCTACAGTACTAAAGCACGCTCTCTCCAATCTCAGCCCCTGTGCTGTTCTAGACTGTCAGTTTCTGTTGTGGATTTCTCAGGCACTCTCCACTTCCACAGAGAAATACCTCTGCCGTGCCTTGGTTTCTGGACACCCACTAGTCCACTAAACCCTCCTGGCACATACTACATCCACTAAACCTGACTCTCTCTCCAGCAGGGTATAGATCTAATGTGAGAGGTACGTGAATCTCTTGTTTAACCCCAAGGAGCTTATTTTCCTTTTAAGACTCCTTAGTTTTCACTGTAGTATAGAACTACGTTTGGCTCTTCTCGGGTTCCCTTAATATTGGAATCTATAGAGAAGGCTCCTTTGCTCCTCGGACTCAGAGATGTTCAACCAGACTCCTCAATCCCCTGGCGCAGTAGCCACTGGCCACACACCAACTGACAGTCTCAACTGCCAAACTCCAACTGTCAAGAGTTTGTTTGTTTTTTCATGAGGACTCCCCCCCCCCTTGAGTTCTGCATCAGGATTACATCACCACTGCTAGTCACGTGACTGCAGGGTTTTTTCTTGCAGGCTGATCCCAAGCCTTGAGTCCGTCACAGTAGCACTCCCTCTGGAGAGTGTCACCTCTTACTCTGGCTCCAGATTGGATACTGGATCCGATTCAAGGTTTTGGTACTGACCTTTAAGGCCCTAAATGGTCTGGGACCACCGTTATCTACGGGACTGCCTCTCCTGGTATACCCCCCGATTCTGGCGATCCCTGGCCCGAAAGACATCCCTCTGCCCTCAACCAGACCCAGGGCTTTTTTGGCCCTGGCACTGATTGGGTGGAATTCTCTGCCGTTGTTTGAAAAAGAGAGTTCGAAACAAACGGTAGCTCTGGGGAAGTTCATCCATTAACCGTCTGTTGACGTCCTGCTGTGAAAAAGAATAAACATCATGAAGTGATTACACATCGTATCAACATCCTTCATTATATGCACTGTTGCAGTATTTGTTTTATGTACTGAATGACATCTGTGCCCTGCGTGACCTAGGGCAGTTCTGCAGGGCCTTTAATGCAGAGATGGTCCACCAGGCCTACAGACTACAGTTGAAACCTGGCTCTTCCCTTCTGATCCAGCAGGAGAGCCAGTTTGGTGTAGTGGTTAAGTGTGCGGACTCTAATCTGGGAGAACCGGGTTTGATTCCCCACTTCTCCACTTGCAGCTGCTGGATGACCTTGGGCAAGCCATAGTTCTGACAAGAGCTGTCCTTGAAAGGGCAGTTTCTGTCAAGAGCTCTCTCAGCCCCACCTGCCTCACAGGGTGTCTGTTGTGGGGAGGGGGAGGGAAAGGAGCTTGTAAGCTGCTCTGAGACGCCTTTGGGTAGTGAAGGGCAGGGTATAAATCCAATCTCTTCTTCTTTCCTCTCCCCCTACGGGGTAAGGATTAAAAATTGGTTTCTTAGCGCCATCTGTAATTGAAATTGGAATTGTTATCGAATTATTTACTGTTTTAACTGTTTTAAACTGAGTTGTAAATGTGTTTACTAAAATGTTGTTCGCCGCCCTGAGCCCTGCTTGCAGGGGAGGGTGGTCTACAAATCATATATATATATAAATAAATAAATCTGGAATAGCATAACACACTGAGTCTGTCCCACTTCCTGCCACCCCAGGCACATGGGGATATTCCCCTAGCAGTCTCACCCATCGACAAGGCGGAACGACAGACTCCAGGGTTGGCCTACACAGAGTAAGAAGCTGCTGTCTAAAAGAGCTCATTCCAGGATAACACCACCCCACAACACCGAATTGCCATATTGCACAAGCATTTCCGGCTGGCGGTGTAAGCTCCATTGGGAGACATGTGCTAAACTCATTGTCACTGAGGGTTTGAGCGCTGGCCGTACCTCCTGCTAAACAGAAGACATTGGTATGCCAGCATTCCCTTTACAACACTGCTCTCCACACCCTCTGTTGTCTTAGGTATGAAAGCTGCCACTCCCAGTGCAATAGAAATCTCCTGATCCCAAGATTACTCACTGGTGATGTGCCTTTGAAATGCAGATGGTTTCACTGCTTCCCAAAGTACAGGATTACACTGAGCCTTACCTTCCTCCACCTCCTTCCTGCATTACTCAACATTTGTGTGTAGACCATCAGCCTCAAGAAGCCCTAAAAGCTTCAACCGCTTGACCTACAAAAAGATATTGCCATGTAACCCTTGGAGGCAGGCCCTGGGTCTACCTTTTGTTCTGACAGGGATAAAAATATAGGGAAATCAAGTAGCATGGCAATGATTACCAACTAATTACATATAGACAAACATTTCCCTTCCTTTTAATTGTTTCATCTGATGTTTAATTGAACAGCATTTTAAATAATTATTTTTAATAGCACCACAAAAGACTGCAGGTGGTAGGCATCACTATGGAAGAGACATCTTGCTTTTGTTCCCACAGAGATGGGAATGCCTGTTCTGTGCACCAGCTGAGAATAGAGTGTATTTTTCATCATCTTCTAAACAAATTTTTATTTATATGCAAATCTGATCAAAACTCATGCAGTGAATGGACTAAGGGAGCAATTCTGAACAGGTCTACTCAAAATCTTACTCAGGTCTATTCGGCAGGACTTACTCCCAGGAAAGTGTGCTTAGAATAGCACTGTAAGACTGTTTGAAGATGAGGTGATGCCTGAATGAAACGGTATCTTCACGCTTAAGCCCCTCAGAAGCTGAAATTCTCATGCTGAGGGCTGAAGGCCTGTTTCTTTTTTTAATTTTTGCACAGTGCTTATTATTTATTTGTATTATTTATTTATTTATTAAATTAGATTTCTTAACCGCCCATCCCCGCTTGCATGGGGCTCAGGGCAGTGTACAATTAATTCGATACATTATAAAATCAATCAAAACCATTAAAATTCCCATATTAAAAAAATTCAGAAAGATTTAGGAATATCTAGGTGCTTCATGAATCAATCGGTAGGAGAATGGGATGGTGTCATGTACTAAGGGACGGTGTGCAGGCACACGAAAGCTTACGGCCAGAATAAAACTTTGCTGGTCTTCAAGGTGCCCCTGGACTCAGACTTTGTTCTGTTGCTTCAGACCAAGGCAGGTACCCACCTGAAAGCAGGAGCCAGTTCAAGGTGCTACTGGACTCAAATCCAGCTCTTCTGCCTGCAGGAAGGGTCTTAAACGTCACCGTTTCTACCAGCCCACTGGCCAGTGCAGAAAAGGAGACCCATCCAGCCAGTGTTCTTTTTCATGTGCTGGGACCAAGCCAAGCCATGACAATCCCACTCTTGCCCAAGCAGCTATGGACCCAGGTGGACCAGCCATTTCAACTCTGGTGGGACACTACCGGGGCAGGGGAGAACCAAGCCAACTCCCAGCTTCTCTGCTGGTGCCACTCAGGACCCAGGGGGAGCTTGGCGACCCCCTAGCATGGCTCCATGCAATGCTGGTGGCCAGCCTGCTCACCTCTCAGCCCGCTCCTGGGGCTGGGCACCAAGTCCTGAGTAGAGATGCTAGCCCGTTCTACAGGAGGGACCTGGGGATCCCCTGGAATTACAGCTCACCTCCAGAGATCAGCTCCCTTGGGAAAAATAGATGCTTTGGAGGGTGGGCTCTGGCATTGCACCCCACTGCCCCCCCAATCTCCAGGAGTTTCCCAACCGGGAGCTGGCAACCCAAACCCCACTGGTGTCCAGGGAGGCCCTGCCCCCCCAGCCCCCCCCCCCCCGGTAGCAGAGCCGGCTTGAGGCCTCCCGGGCCTGCGTTGGGCCTGGGGCGGAGGGTTTTCCCGTGCCTCCTCCCCCACCCCCCCGTGCGCCTGGAACGTCCCAAGCGGCCGTCGGGAGGCTCCAAGCGCCTCGGCACGCCCCCCCGGCCGCCTCGCCTCGCCCAGCCTCGCCCAGGGGGCGGTTCGGGAGCCCCCGCCGTCCCGCCTTTCCCAGGCTCTGGCTCCGGCCGCGGGAAGGCGGCGCGCCGTCCGCCCCTTCCTTCCTTGCATCCTCCTCCTCCTCCTGCTGCTGCTGCTGCTGCGGCCGCGGCTGCTGGGCGCAGGCCGGCCTGCTGTTGACAAG
>NW_015176522.1:209124-229547 GCF_001447785.1 Gekko japonicus | reverse complement strand
GGGCGCGGAGCGGAGCGGGACCCCTGGCTGCTCCCGCCGCCCGCCGCGCAGGCCTGCGAGTTCTGCAGAGTTCTTCGGCCGGCGCCGGTCCTCATCTCCGGGGAGTCTGCAGAAGGGGCGGAGGGGGGCACCAATCCGGACCGTTTCCGTGCAGGGGGAAGGCTCCGATCCGGATTGAAAGGTCGGAGGGTTGGCGCCGGGACTCCCAGGGCGCGCGTTTGGCTTCTTCCCCTGGCCCCTTTGCCGGCGGGCGAATGAATGGCTCCGAGGGGGGGGGCGCTTCCCACGCCGCAGGTTTTTTTGGGCAGGGGAGGGGCGGGCCCGAGAAGTCACCTGCGGAGCGCGTCGGAGCGTTGCTCTGGCCGTGAGCCAGGCGAGCCATGGTTTAGATATTCGGGGCTGCCGGGGTTTACACACGTGCGTGCGACCAACAGCCCTGTGAGGTCGGCTGGTGGCGCAGAGTTTGGTGGCGAGAGGAGCGGAGGCTGAAAAGGTTCTTGGCGTGCCTCAGGGCGCCTGATGGGCTCGTAGCTGAAGCAATGGTGTTCCTGGCTCAGGCAATACAATTATTATGATGATGAGTCGCCACCCAGTTACGGTCAGGTATTTGACTGGTAGAGGGTGTTCTGCAGTTCGGGAATTCCAGATGCATCTTCGCATGAGTCTTGCTGTTCCCAAGCAACACTGTGGCTTCTGGAGCTGAGCTGGTGTTATTTGCTCAATGCCCAAAATGTCCAGGTGTTTCTTGAGGCTTTTAGGCACTGCTCCAAAAGCTCCAGTGACAACTGGCACCATGGTAACCTTCTCCCAGAGGCGCTCCAACTGTTATTATGATTATTAAATTAATTTCTACCCCGCCTTTCTCCTCAATGGAGACCCAAAGCAGCTTACATCGTTCTCCTCTCCTCCATTTCATCCCTACACAACAACCCTGTGAGGTAGGCTAAGCTGAGAGCGTGACTGGCCCAAGGTCACCCAGCGAGCTTCCATGGCAGGAGTGGGGATTTGACCCCTGGTCTCCCAGAGACTAGTCTCACCACTATACTAGCTCAGCTGACTGTATGCACAGCTGTTCACAAGAGATGGGGTACACAAAGCTTTTAGCGGCACAGAGAAAGGACAGTCACGCTGGATGCTGCACAGTTGCGTGGGAATTGTTGCCAGAGCAAATTGTAGGCCTGTGGGGTTGTTATGAAAATAAAATTCACGAGGGAGGACTCCGATATGCTTCTCTCGACTTGGAGGAAGAATGGCATGAAAACTATTTGGCTGAGAGGGAGTCCAGTGGGAGACTTCCCTGCATTGTGAGCACATGTGGGAGGGCACACCCTTTTAAAATTCTGAATGACTCCAGGGTGGCGTAGGGCATTCCTCCGTCTGGTCCTCACAGGGTTGTCATGGGGATAAAATGAGGAATGGTATGCCACTCTGGGCTTCTTGGAAGAGGAACAGGGTCACTTGTGGCAACCTTGTACAGTTTCCAAGGTGTGAGATGTTCAGATGATGATGATGAAGAAGAGATTGGATTTATACCCCACCCTTCACTACCTGAAGGAGTCTCAGAACGGTTTACAAACTCCTTTCCCTTCCCTCTCTCGAGAACTGCCCTTGAGAGGACAGCTCTGAGAGAACTTATGACTGACCCATGGTCACGCCAGTAGCTGCATGTGGAGCAGTGGGGAATCAAAGAGCCAGTTTGGTGTAGTGGTTAAGTGCGCGGACTCTAATCTGGGAGAACCGGGTTTGATTCCCCACTCCTCCATTTGCACCTGGCTGGATGACCTTGGGCAAGCCGTAGTTCTCTCAGAGGGTGTCTGTTGTGGGGAGGGGAAGGGAAAGGAGATAGTAAGGCACTCTGAGGCACCTTTGGGTAGTGAAGGGCAGGGTATAAATCCAAACTCTTCTTATTATTCTTTTTCTTCTCCTCCCAGATTAGAGTCTGTGCTCTTAACCACTACACTGAACTGGCATCATGACCCCGGTATTCCTTGGAAAGTCCTCTGAAGCCTGATTTGAATCACCTATTGTGGACAACATAAAAAGGTGCCCCTGAACATGTGCAGAATGCTTCTCTGTCCTCAATGGAGGAGCCACTGCTAGGTCTCTTGCATCGTGTGGTAGAACAAAGGGTATGGCTTCCAGACTTGGCACGGCACTGTGCTTCTGGTTCCCACAGAGGTTCCTGCAGAGCCACCTCAGTCTGACTCTGAGCCCGCATGGGAGTTCTACTAGAGCTTCATTTAAAGACGGAATTCTCAAACTCATGATTGGTGACTCCCCCTCCCCTCTGAGAACTCTCCAGCAAAAAAAAAAAAGGCTAGAGTAGAATAGATGGGGAATTGCTTTGTGATTGGAAGGAGGTGAGCTCAGAACAGTGACTAATGCAGATATACAACAGCCGCCCTCCTCTGAAGGCAGGTGATGCATTTCTGCGTGGGGAGCAGTTGACCGAGCTGGTGCACACCTGATGCAGAGGTGGTCCAGCAGGCTGGTTGAAAGGGCAGGCCAGAGCAGTAACTCATCCAGAGACACATCCCATGAGCTCCTGGCTAAGTGGATGTTTTACGTTTATCAGAGCTGTTTGGGACTTTTATTCATTTCTATCTGGCTGCTTGCAAACGGGCCCAGGTATTGTGAGAATCGCCGGCTTCAGCTTCTCTCTCTGTGACCTGTCCTTCGTGCAAGAGGAGAAGAAGAATTGTCTCTGGACTGTCTTGCGCTTCAGTTTCGGTGACAAGCACTGTTGCCCATTTTTGCTCTGGCTGTTTGAAGGTGGATTAACTCTCCGAGACCTCTGGGACGGTTTTCCAAGAGTGCAAAAACATGTCGAGTGAAATGAGATTCCTGCAGCAGGCTTTGAAGTGGCTGTTGAGACCACCCCAAAAAGGCAAATGCCAATTCCAATCCCCCCACCCCCCCCCCCCCCAGCACAGGCATTTGGTTCCTGGCAGCTCCTGGAGTGATTGATCCCTTGAGGAGTCGGAGCCCAGGCAGACCTCCTGACCTTTCAGCAGGCTGCATGCCGTTCAGGAGAGCTGCACTGAAGTGTCGAAGGAGCCAGGGTCAAATTCAGGGCCAGCCACCACTATTCCTTCTGACCTTTGGCTGAGTGTTTTGGAGAGGTTATTTCCCCTCCACCTGTGAGACCTGGGCTAGTCCTGCTGTATACTGCATTGGTCAGGCCGCACCTGGAGTGCTGTGTGCAGTTCTGGAGGCCTCACTTCAGAAAGGATGATCTTCTAATTGAATTGTTAAGATTCTCATTGATTCCGATGTGGTTTTTGAATGTTGTGGAGATGCACCTCTATGTTACTGTATTTTGGTTAATGACATTTGTGTAGAATAATATATAAATAAAAGTTTTTTAAAAAAGAAAGAAAAGAAAGGATGTGGACGGAATGGAGCGGGTGCAGAGGAGAGCGACGGGGATGATGGGGCCCCCGGAGACCAAGCCCTGTGAGGAAAGGCTGAGGGACTTGGGAAGGTTCAGTCTGGAGAAGAGGAGGTTGAGAGGGGGACAGGATTGCTCTCTTTTAAGTATCTGAAGGGCTGCCACTTAGAGGAGGGCAGGGAGCTGCTCCTGTCGGCAGCAGAGGAGAAGACTCGCAATAATGGGTTGAAATTAAGGGCGGGAAGGCCCCGGCTGGGTATTAGGAAAAACTTTTTTACAGTAAGAGTTGTTCAACAGTGGAATTGGCTGCCTGGGGAGGTGGTGAGCTCCCCCTCACTGGCAGTCTTTAAGCAGCGGCTGGACAAACACTGGTCAGGGATGCTCCAGGCTGATCCTGTATTCAGCAGGGGGTTGGACAGCAGGGACTGTATGGCCCCTTCCAGCTTTGTGATTCTATGATTCTACTCTGTTTGTGTGGCTTCTAAAAAGTTTTATTGGAGTCGCCTACCTCACAGGATTGTTGTGACGATAAAATGGAGGAGAATGATGTAAGCTGCTTTGGGTCCCCCGTTGGGGAGGGAGGCAGGATATAAATGAATTAAATTAAAATAAATAAAACAAATACTGCTTTTTTGGCCACTGTTTATCAATTTATTGCTGTTTTTAGGTGACTCTTGTTTTGCTGTTCTGATTTTGTGGAAGTCTGTGGAGGTGGAGAGACGAGAGATGAGTGTTTCCGACAAACAGATCTGTAATCCAGTGCTTTGGGAGATCAGCTGTGATCTCTTCTGGTGTTTTGAAAGGTTCAAGGCAACTGGGGTGGGAATGGGGGGAGATTGGACTAGGGCTGGGGGGTGCCAGGGGGCAGAGGCCAATTTAACCCTTCTCTCCCATGCTGTTGGTGTTTTCCCCATCTCTGTCCCCTCCCCCACAACTGGTATTTGCCCCACTGGAGGAATTTCCCATCATGGGGCAAATAACAGCTCTGGGGAGGGGAGTATTTGAATCCTGGAAAACGGTGCAGAGTTCAGCAGAGAAACCCCTGGGCCTGTCCAAAAAGCAGGTTTCCATGGGACTGCCTTCTGCCTTGATCACATAACAATTGGATGAAGCCGCCTTATTCTGAATCAGGCTCTTGGCCTATCCCAGTCGGTATTGTCTGCTCTCTCCGACCAGTGTCTCTCCAGGGTGGAGGTCTGTCCAGTCTTGGACCACAACTTGTCTGTAGAGTAGCAGGTCAGTGTTGTGGCCAGGACTGCCTTTCGCTTAACTCCAGACAGGGATATCCACCCGTTTTTGGACACAGCTGATCTGACAACCTTGGTCCACGCTACTGTGACCTTGAGACTAGACTACTGTAATGTGCTGTTACGTGGGGCTGCCCCTGAAGATGAATTGGAAGTTGCTGTTGGTCCAGAATGCAGCAGCTTGCCTATGAAAGGGTGTTAGCTAGGCCATCTGTATGGCAGTGGTATCTGGATCCAATTCAAGGTGCTGGTTTTGGTGTTTACAGTCGAATACCACATTCTTGAAGGACTGCCTGTCGGCCATAGAGCCCAGATGATCCTTAAGATCCTCACAGCCAGGTCTGCTGTCTTCCCTCCTGACTACCAGGGAAAAATATTGTCTGTGGTGGCCTTGTCCTTAGGGAACTGGCTGCTAGTTGCAGTCAGGGGTGCCTCCTCTCTCACCCAGTTGAGACGGTCAGAGCTAGGCGGTCTTCTTAAGTCAGGCTGTTTCCTAATAGTTTTAGTAGTTATTTCTTATGTTGTTGTTCAGCCGCACAGTCAAGTCCGACTCTTCGCGACCCCATGGAGTAGCTGCCGCCAGGCTTTCCTGTCTTCCGCTGTCCTCTGAAGTTTGCTCAATTTCATGTTCGTTGCATCGATAATGCTGTCTAGCCATCTCATCCTTTGCCGTCCCCATCTTCTTTGGCCTTCAATCTTTCCCAGCATCAGGGTCTTCTCCAGTGAGTGCTCCCTTCTCCTTTGGTGGCCAAAGTATTTGAGCTTCAGTTTCATTATTTGGCCTTCCAGGGAACAGTCAGGGTTGATTTCTTTTAGGATTGACTGATTTGATCTTCTTGCAGTCCAAGGGACTCTCAAGAGTCTTCTCCAGCACCATAGTTCAAAAGAATCTATTCTTCGGCGCTCGGCCTTCCTTATAGTCCAACTCTCACAGCCATACATGACTACTGGGAATACCATTGCTTTGACCATGCGGACTTTTGTTGGCAGGGTGATGTCTCTACTTTTTATCATGCTGTTTAGGTTCGCCATCGCTTTCCTCCCAAGGAGAAGGCGTCTTTTAATTTCATGGCTGCTGTCACAGTCTGCGGTGATCTGGGATCCCAGGAACGTGAAGTCTGTCACCACTTCCACGACTTCCCCTTCTATTTGCCAAGGAGTGATGGGGCCGGATGCCATGATCTTAGTTTTTTTGATGTTGAGCTTCAAGCCCACTTTTGCGCTCTCCTCTTTTACCCTGAGCAAGAGGGTCTTTAAATCCTCTTCACTTTCTGCCATTAGAGTGGTATCGTCTGCATATCTGAGGTTATTGATCTTTTCCCCAGCAATCTTAATTCCCAATTGTGATTCATATTGGTATTTAAATGCATGTCAGGTTCCCAGTTTGTTCTTAATCTGTTTGCTTGTATTGTAAACCACTTTGAGCAACAAAGAAAAGGGGAGGGGGCGGAAATATAGTAAAAAAATATAACCCATACGCTATTTAAAAAAAACAAAAACACAAGAGCTGGACATGCTGGGAATTGAACCTGGGATTTTTTTGCATGCAAAGCAGATGCTCTGTCCCTGAGCTGTGGCCGCTTCCCAAGCCTTAAGAGAAAACAAATCCAGCAACCTGGGAGAGTCTAACAACAGGCCTCACGTCTACCCTGGCTTTCTGAAGCCTTTCAAGCCAGTGCCCTTCCTGACAGCTACAATGTGAGAAACGGGCTAAAATACCTCAAAACAGTGAACGAGCCAGAAATGCGGTCCGTGCTGCATGCTGCATTTTTAGATGCATGCTTAAAATCAAAGGCAGCAAACCTCCGTGCACGATGAGGCGAAAAGCCCCTGGACTTCCTGTTCCCTTTATGCCCACATTGTGCCCTCTCCAAGTGGCACCACAGCTCATTCCCGTGAGCCACGGTGGTTTCTTGTTGTTGTTTCCAAAGTGCTGGGAGAACACACGGCCAGCAGCCCTTGTGAGAATACCACCCCCCCCCTTCTGTCCATACTACCCAGACAGCTAGCCAGCTCTCCCAGTCTTTCCAAAGACACCGGGCCAAACAAATGGAGAAACGAAGAGAGACCCGAACTCAAAGTACAAATACTCTGGCAAGGGAATGAATGAATAACAGAAGGCAAGCAGGCTTTATTGATTTAAGAATATTTGCCTTGTTATCTGAACACGACGACCTTGCCAATTTGCCTTTTAACAGGTTGGCGGGTAAGGCTGTGGGTGCTCTCTCTTATTCAAACTACTACGGGGTGTTTGAGTCCAGTGGTACTTTTAAAACAAGCAAAGTTTAATTCTGGGTATAAGTTTTTGCGTGCGTGCACATTGCTTCAGATATCCGAAGAAGGGTGCATGCACGCAAAAGCTTATACTCGGAATTAAACTTTGTTGGTCTTAAAGGTGTCGCTGGACTCAGATTTTGTTCTGTGGCTTCAGACCCACACGGCTGCCCACCGGAATCTACTATGGTGGGTATGTGGTTTGTGTGTATGTACCTGAAAGAAAAAGGGTGGCAGCAAAAACGACACCCCCTTAATTACATTGCTGAAACCTCTCCTTGCCCTTCCTGCCCCTGGAGGTTCATCCTTGGTTTTGGTGGTGGTGAGAAATGTCAGGATGCCCAGGGTCAGGCTCTGGCGACTCTCTGGGGGGAGGGAATTCCAGAATCGAGGGGCAGTGATGCCAAAAAAGGCATCTCTGGGCATTCTTGTGGCCTTGTTTTGATGCCTGCTTAGACGGTTGGTTTTCAGATAGGGATGCTTGCTGTTGCGTTTTACTGCCTCCTTCAACTCTGAATTCCCCGCTTTCATTCTGTTTCTTTCTTGTGTGGAGGGGCTGCGGCTCAGTGGCAGAGCATCGCCTTGGCATGCAGAAGGTTCCAGGTTCAATTCCCAGCTGCGTCTCCAGTTAAAAGGAGGAGGCAGTGTAAAAGACCTCTGGGAGAGCGGCTGCCAGACTGAGTAGGCAATGCTGACTTTGATGGAGCAAGGGTCTGATTCAGTATAAGGCAGGTTCATGTGTGTTCAATGTATGAAAGCCCTGTTTTAGGGGACGGGCTGTGGCTCAGTGATAGAGCATCCCCTTGGCATGCAGAAGTTCCCAGGTTCAATCCCCAGCATCCCCAGTTGAAAGGACTAGACAGCAGGTGATGGGAAAGACCTCTGCCTGAGACCCCAGAGAGCCGCTGCCAGTCTGAGTAGACAATGCTGACTTTGATGGAGCGAAGGCCTGACTCAGTATAAGGCAGGTTCATGCATATTCATGTATGAAAGCCCTGCTTTAGGGGACGGGCTGTGGCTCAGTGGTAGAGCATTTGCTTGGCATGCAGAAGGTTCCAGGTTCAATCACCGGCATCCCCAGTTGAAAGGACCAGGCAGCAGGTGACATGAAAGACCTCTTCTGCCTGAGACCCTGGAGAGCTGCTGCCAGTTCTGAGTAGATAATACTGACTTTGATGGACAGAGGGGCTGATTCAGTATAAGGCAGTGTGTGTCCATGTGAATCCTTGAGCCCTTATTTGCTCGCCATTTTCTGGTGGTCCTCAGCTGTTCAGAGGCGGGAGGGAATATCTTCCAGGGATGCATCCACATACTTGTGACTATTGTGCAATCATTTGCAACTGGACTGTTTGGTCTGCAAAGGACAATCCCGTGGCCAGCAATGGCTATTGCACAAACATTTGCAACTGGACTGTTTGGTCTGCAAAGGACAATCCAGTAGCCAGCAATGACTATTGTGCAATCATTTGCAACTGGACTGTTTGGCCTGAAAAGGACAATCCAGTGGCCAGCAAAAGCTACTGTGCAATCATTTTCAACTTGACTGTTTGGTCTGCAAAGGACGATCTAGTAGCCAGCAATGACTATTGTGCAAACTGGACTGTTTGGCCTGCAAAGGACAATCCAGTGGCCAGCGATGGCTATTGCATGAACATTTGCAACTGGACTGTTTGGTCTACAATGGACAATCCAGTGGCCAAAGATGGTTATTGTGCAATGATAATGCAATATCCAAAGATGTGTAGACGTGGCCCAGCTTCTTGCAGAACAATGGGACAGTGCAAACACCATCCACCCCTACCGGAGGAGCAGGATGGAAATGAAATCGGTTAGCTTCTTAGTGCTGCAGTCAATATTTACTCATTGATGCTGTGTCACTAAGCTTAGGCACAAAGGGGTTTTGTTTTTGTGGCAGGGAGCAGGAAGGCAGGTGTGAATCGCTTCCCTAAAGGTAGTTTTTTTTTTTTTTTGGCTGCTTTTCCCCACAGGCTGGTTTCCTCCATCCAAGCCATGATGGCAACACTCTCAGGCCTCGTCGTCATCTTTAGCTGCAAGGACGTGGTGCACGACAGGTGAGGAAAACAAAGCGAGCCGTATAAAGCCAAGGCAGGGGTGCGGGAAGGACTTTCACCCAGAGACGAGGCACAGAGCACCAGCTGCGGCCCTCTCTGTACTCTCGCTGAAGAACTAGCCCTGCGGCTGAATTCCAAGGGACACGATTCCCAAGGCCGCCGGCGTAGGATTGGGGCTCCTGCTGGCATGCCACTGACTGAGAGGATGGTAAGATCGGAATCAGGCTCAAAGAGTATGCAGTCTTGGAGTTCCGGGGCTGGGAGAATGGGCATGCAGTCTATCCGGCTGGATTGGGATTGTGGCACTTGTGTGTGTGTGTCTGGGGCCCTTCCCCCCCCCCATTTTTCAAAGCCGCAAGGAGGGGGCATTTCTGATTGGGGAAAATAACAAAAGAGTGACCTCCCCCTTCCCCCGTGCTGGGGTCCCAGGGCAGACTGGCCCTTCTCCCCTCAGCTCTGAACTCACAGAAGGCCTAATCAGCTCTGGGTGGCTGTCCCTGTAGCCAGGTGTGGAGCGTGTCAAGGCAAGGCAGTCGCTGGAGCTCCCTCACTCTGCCGCCCGACCGAAGGCCCTGGTCCGAGTCTTGGGCTGCAGGATTTCTGGGCCGAGGCTCTGTCAACGGGACCCCTGAACCCAGCGGAGGCCAACTGAGAATCCCTTAATGGCACCCGGTCTTATTACTAAAGGGGAGATGGTTCCATTGTGGAAGGAGAAGTGCCTTTGGGAGTGTCAGTAAATACCCCGATCGGGAAGGCTCTGTTCGTGTTTGTACCGGGGCCTGTCCAGCCCCCTGACCTGGTCAGATCTCAGAAGCTAAGCAGGGTCAGCCCTGGCTAGTCCTTGGATGGGAGGCCACCATGGACTGCCAGACTTTTTAAGCAGAGGCAGGCAACGGCTAACCACCTCTGAACGTCGCTTGCCTTGAGAACCCTAGAGAGCCCGTTCGGTGTCGTGGTTAAGAGCGGCGGAGTCTAATCTGGGAGAACTGGCTTGGATCCCCCATTCCTCCACAGGCAGCTGGCTGGCGTGACCTTGGGTCAGTCATACAGTTCTTTCAGAGCTGTTCTCTCAAGAGCAGTCCTCGAGAGAGCTCTCTCAGCCCCACCCACCTCACAGGGTGTCTGTGGTGGGGAGGGGGAGGGGAAGGGGATTGTCAGCCGCTCTGAGAGTCCTCGGGGTAGTGAAGGGCGGGGCATAAATCCAGTCTCTTCTTCTTCTTCCTATGGAGTCCCCTTGTCAGCTGCGACTTGACGGCGCTTTACCCTACCGCTGTCCAATCCCAACACCCCACTCTGCCTGCCTGCCTGCCTGAGGTCTGCTGTCCCATTTCCTTCTGCACCCCGAGGCAGGTTTGGAGACGCACTGAGCAGTCCTGATCTCAGTAGCTTGGCTGGAGCAGTCAGCAGCTTGAGACTGTGAAGTTCCTGGTTCAGGATCCCCAGCGGGTCTGTCCCTCATGCAGTCCCGATACCATCAAGGAAGTGTGTTGCTCACGGCTGCAGAAAACTTATCTCCATTGTTCTGGCCGGCTCTCCAGCGTCTCTTGTTTACTGGCTGCTTCTCCCCCATATAGTTGGGTCCCTTTCCTTTTGCCCCAAGTGACGGGCAGCCAGCGCTCTTCAAGACGTGTTGCCTGGAGGGGTGATTGCAACAGGCTTCTGCTAGTGTTCAGACATTTCAGTGATGCCATCACCGCTGCTTTGCTAGTCTGGCAAGGACGGAGGAGGCAAGCCTTACAAACTCCTCCTTGTTTTGTCTGTGCCTTCAGGAAGCTTTTATCTGCCCGTTTTGCCCCACCCTTTCTCCCAAGAACCTCCGGGGTGGCACGCATAGTTTTCTCGCCGGCCCCTGTTTCGTCCTCACAACAACCACCCTGTGAAGTAGGCTGCCAAGAGAGACTAGCCTAGAGCCACCCAGTGAGGTTGAGGGCAGAGCGTGACCTCGGAAGCTCTAGCCTCTACACAACACTGCCTGTTGTGCCCCTCTTTGTGTTGCACGCAAAGACACTTTGCCCAGGAAGCAAGCCAGGGCAGGCTCCTTGGAAAGGAATTAGCTGTAGAGGTGAGAGGGCACTTTGTACACGGCTCAGAGAACGAAGCATGCATTGTGTATGGGGAACAACACCGTATGGTTCCCTGGGGGCTCTGAAGTTCTCCCAGCAGCCCTTTCTTCAGGGTTCAGCCCTATTAGAGTCGTACGGCTTCCTTTCCCTTTCGTTGTCGAGGGCAGGGAACGCTGTGACCATCCTGCCTGGCAGATGGCAGGAGTCATGCTCAGGGTGGGAGTCGAGACGGTGTCATCCTGCCTGGCAGATGGCAGGAGTCATGCTCAGGGTGGGAGTCGAGACGGTGTCAGTTCGGTGTAGTGGTTAAGTGCGCGGACTCTAATCTGGGAGAACCAGGTTTGATTCCCCACTTCTCCACATGCACCTGGCTGGATGACCTTGGGTAAGCCGTAGTTCTGATAAGAGCTTTCCTTGAAATAGAGCAGTTTCTGTCAGAGCTCTCTCAGCCCCACCTACCTCACAGGGTGTCTGTTGTGGGGAGGGGAAGGGAAAGGAGTTTGTAAGCCACTCTGAGACTCCTCTGGGGAGTGAAGGGCGGGGTATAAATCCCATATCTTCTTCTTCATATGTCTGACGGCTGCTGAGTGGAGGCTGGTGAGCAGGGCGGGGTTCTGTTGTGGTTGTGGCAGTTGTTGCTGTTGTGGCTGACGCAGGTGGAGCGCTTTATTCCAAGGAAGGGCTGCGGAGTAGAAAGTCCTTATCTCTTTGCCATTGGGAATCCCGCTGTCCATCTTTCTCCCCAAAGACCCCCTACTTTTCTCCAGCTCCTTTCCACATAACCCCAATGATTAAACATGCCCCCGTAAAGTCCCTGCCATGAATAGAAACACTTTTCACCGTCTCTTTCCTCCACTGCCCGGACACCCATTCCATGCCATAACCTTGTCCTATCTATTTCTCCCACCCACATCCAGCCCCCTCCTTTTCTTCCTTAGCTGTCCACCCCCTTCTCTAGTCTGTCCCCCCCCCCCCCCAACACTGCCTTCCAACAATCCCCATTTAGCTATGCACACACAGCTGGTAAAATAAGTGGTCAACCTCAGATAAACAGGTGTGGGTCATGGCGACCCCTTTCCGTGCTCTTTTACTCTTTTGAAACATTTTTATTTCCTAATGCATAAACATGGAAGAACCTTTACACTGGCACGCTGCAGTGCCCTTCTGATAGCAGAAATGGCAGGACAGTACATAAAGCAGCAGTTACTAATCGCTCATGTAAATATGATACAAATCAAGTAGAGCCATTATTTCATGTAATGTTATATTGCCCTCTGTACAATAAACAGAGAGAGAAATATATCATCCATTGGATAAGGAAGTTAGATGAAACGTCTGAGATTCAAAGGATAAGCTTTCTTTTAAATGGCTCATTACAAATGTTAACCAGCTTCAAGAGGGGACTGGATAAACATATGGAGCAGAGGTCCATCAGTGGCTATTAGCCACGAGGTATAAATGGGGCATGGGGCCGCGGTGGCTCAGAGGTTATGATGCTGAGTTGTGGACCGGAAGGCTGGTAGCTCAGTAGTTTGAGACCCTAGTGCTGCTCCTGTCTCTGGTCCCAGCTCCTGCCAACCTAGCAGTTCGAAAGCAAGAAATTGCACGTAGATAAATAGGTACTGCTTTGGTGGGAAGGTAACAGCATTCCATGATCCTTGGCGTTTAGTCATGCTGGCCACATGACTATGGAAAAGTCTTTGGAGAGCGCTGGCTCTTCGGCTTGGAAAAGGAGACGAGCACTGCCCCTGAGAGTCAGATTCAACTGGCTTTCGAGTAAGGGAAACCTTTATCTTTTTATCTATAAATGGAACACTCTGTCTTGGGCAGTGATGCTCTGTATTCTCGGTGCTCGGGGGCAACAGCAGGAGGGCTTCTGGAGCTCTGGCCCTGCTGGTGGGCTTCCTGATGGCACCCAGGTTTTCGCCACTCTGTGACACACAGTGTCAGACTGGATGGGCCATTGGCCTGTTCCAATACGGCTTCTCTTATGTTCTTATGACATAGCAAAGTTTCTTTCAGCAGCCTTTTTAATAAGGGAGAAAAACACCTCCTAAAGTCAGCAGATGGCCTTTTTTGGCTAATAAGCATTAGGAACAGGCTGTGACTACTTAATGGTGAGGGAACTACATTCTGCACATGCCCAGAAGGTACTCTTGGCTAGATTCCCATTTGCAAAATGGAATCCTGGAGCAACAAGATATCTAAAGTAGCTTCCCCGGAGAGCTTTCCTTCTATGTTAATGTTTATGGCATATGCAGAGCTAGCGTGGTATACTAGTTAGACTGTCCATTTAGGACTGGGGAGTTCTGGGTTAAAATTGGCAATTGAATATAGGTATAATAATCTGTGTATTAGATTCTCTGAATTCCCTGCCTTCATTAAAAAAGAAAAGAAAAAAGACCTGCACCCAGGTCTCTCGCACCTGGCCCAACCACTATGCTGATAGAGGACAGGTGATGCCAGTGATATTCTGGGAGGCGATTTCTGGCATCAGGGGGGAAAGGGGAAAGTTAATTCATTCCGACTCCAGACTTGCACTTTCCCACACTACTGAAATTTGCCCTGCAAGTCCCTTGAGGGCAGAGACCTGTCGCCGTTTTACCTTGTACAGCCCGTTGATGGTGCTTTGTGGATGACGGGACATTCAGTTCCATGAGATCTGCACAGGCATCCCCAAGGCGTCTCAACACGGTGGGGTCATAGTCAGTTAAACGTCCTCAGGATTGTGCAAGCTTCATTGCTAAAGTGGGGAAAGTGTGCTGTAGTTTCTCAATAGCCCTCCCTGCATGTGCACAAAGAGACTCAAGAGAAGTGCTGCATTTTAAACTCCCCAACCCCCAGATTTTTAAAGTCTCAGATAAGAGTCCGGGGTGACAAGATTATGAAGTGTAAATCAATCCCCCTTTTCCTGAGCATGCAGACCAGGGGTCTCCAACGGGGTGCCCTGGGTGCCGTGGTGCCCGCCAAAAGGGCAGTCAGTGGTAGGCAGAGCCAACTCATTCTGTTTCTGTCTCTATCCCCTCCCCTCGCAGTGATATTAGAAAACATGCAAGCACAGATCCCTATGCAGGTTCCAGACTTATACTACCTCTCCTTCTGCAACTATTTGTAATACAGAACAGAAATCCTGCTACGCGATTCCCCCCCCTTCCTAAAACCCACTATTATTTTCAACACAGCAGTCAGAAGAAAGGTTTATGAGACAAACTAAGGTTAGGAGCACTGCGGTTTTCCATTTGATCCACAGCTCCCCCAAACCCTAACTCAAGAACTCGTTTTCCACAGCAAAGAGGCCTTTTGGCATACTCAGAAGTCAAAGGTATTCCCTCACCACTAAGGCATTAACTACATACAACCAGCCCAAACCAGATTGAGGGTTCCTGGTTTCAGAAAGAGAGGTTTTCAGGAGCCCCGGCATCTTTTCAGGAGGTTACTATTTTTCAGAAACCCTAGTAACAAAAGGATCGAGAGCATGCACAGAGTGCCTTTAATCATCATTCACTGATGGTGTGACCCTCTGCATGTTTGATCAGAACTAAACCCTTCATTCAATGGGATTCACTCTCAAACATGCATAGGATTGCGGCCTGGAAGAGGTTTGGTTTTCTAGGGGCAAGAAAGTTTATATTGGACAGGGGGACGCATGAGCCTTTTTTCTCAAGTACATAGGATGTTCAATAGCTGGCAGATGAAGGTCCATTAATGGCTGTTAGACTTTAAGGTGAAATAGAGCCTCCATGCACAGGAACAGTCTACCCCTGAATATCAGTCGCTGATGACAGAGCACAGATGATGGCGTCTGCCCTCCTCCTCCTTGTGAGAGATTCCCGGAAGCACATGGGCGGTCCCTGACCGAATTGTGGTTTGATCCAGCCACCCTATCCTTCGTCTACATCGCCCCACTGGTATTGGATTTATGCTGATATGCAGCAGTGCTTAATGCCAGATATTATGGGATAGATGGCACCCACATAGCATTGGGTATTTGACAGCTGATGGATTGTGAAATTTTGTATTTGACATCTGCCACAGCAGCGCTGAGTCCATTGACATATCACCTTGGATTGGCAGAAATGAAATTGGGGAAAACCCTACCTTTTCCGCACAGCTCTCCTTTACATTCCCATGTCCTCGGCCAGGGCCTTTTCGGTCCTGGCCCCAACCTGGTGGAACTCTCTGCCAAATAATATCAGGGCCCTGCAGGATCTTATGCCATTCTGCAGGGCCTGTAAGGCAGAGATGCTGTTCCGCCAGGCCTTTGGTTGAAGACAGCGACGGTCTCCATCATAGCTGGCACCCTTTCTGCTCCAGCTGCTTTTCATATCTGCTTTGTCCTCCTCTCCCGTGCCTGTGAAGCGGCCGGCAATCTGAAACAGGACCAGTTAATATATGGCCATCTTCTTGTTTGAAATAGGTTATTAATGTTTTAATTGTTTTATCTTGATGGGGGGGGGGGGTTATGAATGACGTACGTCGCCCAGAGCCCTGTGCTGCAGGGATTGGGCGATTAACAAATTTAATATATAAATAAATAGAATATAAGCAAATAAATAAGTAAAACATGCCCTTTCCTCTCACAGGCACTGGTTGGCCCAGGAGTACATCTGGATCGTGGTTTCTTACATGGCCTACGATCTGTACATCATGTACCTCTGCTACTGGCACAAGAGCGAAGAGAAGGGGGAGGCCCAGCAGAAGCACTCCCTGGCCAGCGTGAAGGGCTTCCTGCAGAGGGAGCGGCTGATGGTCACTCACCACATCTTCATCCTCGTCATCCTCACCCCTGTGGCTGTGGTGAGAGCACGCGAGGAGGGATGCGGTGGGAAGGCCGGGATGGAAATGGGGGTGTGTGTGGCCCGGGGGAGGGAGTTGGCTGTTTGTGTTTCGCTCAGCAGAAGTTTGTACGTCTCCTGTCTTGGGGGAATCAGTCTTCCACTTTCTTGCTTCCCCAAGTGCTGACAAATGTAGGCTTTGGGTGTGTGTGTGTAGCTGAATTAATGCGGCCAATTAAGATGTGCTAACGGCAGCATCGGAAGGGAGTCAAAAGAAAGACCGTGGCTGTGGAAGAGCTGTTGGTTCCCATGCAAAAGGGCCCAGATTCAGACCTGGGCAAATCTAGTGGAAGGCTGTGAGCGTGCATGTTCTGGAGGAGATATGTGACATGGTTTGGAGAGCCAGTTTGGTGTAGTAGTTAGGAGCAGCGTACTCTAATCTGGGAGAACTGGGCTCGATTCCCCACTCCTCCACGTGCAGCTGCTGGTGTGACCTCGGGTCAGTCACAAGTTCTCTCAGAGCTGATCTGTCAAAGACAGTCCTCGAAAGAGCTCTCTCTCAGCCCCACCTACCTCACAGGGTGTCTGTTGTGGGTAGGGGAAGGGAAAGGAGATTGTAAGCCACTCTGAGAAGGTAGTGAAGGGCGGGATATAAATCCAATCTCTTCTTCTCGTCTTCTGCTAAGGAGACAAAACAGTGCTGAGAAAGACAGAGGTGAAGGGAATCCAGTAGAGACTAGTAAGAAAGTGGTCGAAATGGTCCTTCCCATCTTTTCTTCAGAGTGCCCAGAGAGTCAGAGCAGCCGTGCAGAATCTGAGTTAGCGTCAGCCTTGGTGCCAGACCCGTAGACCTTTTTTTTTTTTTTTTGAGGGGCCGTGACCCTAATCTGGAGAACCGGTCCCCACTCCTTCACATGCAGCCAACCTGGTGACCTTGGGTCAGTCACAGTTCTCTCAGAGCTGTTCTCTCTAGAGCAGTTCTCTCAGAACTCTCTCAGCCCCACTGACCTCACAAGGTGCCTGATGTGGGGAAAGGAAGGGAAGGCGATTGTAAGCTGCTCTGAGACTCCTCAGGGTAGAGAAAAGTGAGGTATAAAAATCAACCCTCTTTCTTCTAAAATAGACTCATTCTGTACCGGTTAAGGACAGCAGGTGTGAATGAAGGGTTTTCTCTGCCTGTGTCCCCGGAGAGCTGCCGCCACTCAAAACATAAACTAAGTAGGCCGCATAAAGACCAACAACCCTTATTTCAACGTGAGCGTTCGTGGGTCACAGCCCACTTCATTGCGAAGCGGGCTGTGATCCACACAACAGCCTGTTGAAATAAGGATTGTGGGTCTTTACAGTGCTGCTGGATTCCTGCTGTACATTGCTCCAACCGACGCGCCCGTACAGCCAGTTAGGACAGACCGCCCGAAGCTTCGATGGACCAGTCAACCTCCTGGCTCCATATAAGGCAGCACCCTGCGTTCCCAAGAAATGGGAAGGAAATTCAAGCAGCAGTGCCCCCAAATCAAGTGCATACCTAGTTGCGATACTCTCTAAAAGAGGAACAGTTTAGTGAGCCACTGGGAGGGAAAGAAAAAGGGGCTGGAGGTGGGGGGAGAAGAAGACGACGACTTCAAGGCAGGGGTCATTTCGTAGAAAAAGAGGTGCAGGAGCTCATTAGCATAACTTATTAGCATAACTTGTTTGCATATGCCACACCCCCTGACATCACCGGAAGTGTGTCAGATGGCAACACCCACCACTCAGGCTCCACTGGACTGTTTTGGATTGCTAGCTATTGGGGGGGGGGAACGATGTGCAGATCTGCCCTCACAGAGGAGGGAGAGCTTGTACCTGAATAAAACTTGGTCTTAAAGGTGCCACTGGACTGTTTTGGATTGCTAGCTATGGGGGGGGGATGCACAGATCTGCCCTCACAGAGGAGGGAGAGCTTGTACCTGAAGGCGGGGGGGGGCGCTCTGCAACTTACCTGGCTGCTTCTTGCTCCTTGTGGCCCGACTGAAGGCTGCTGGGAGCAGGGGGCGGGGCTTGTTGCATGTGCCCACCCCCTGGGCTACTTACTGCCGGAGGTCCGCTCCTGTGCACTCCCGCAGGAAATGACCCCTGCTTCAAGGGCAAAGTAGTCTAGTGTGTGGGTGCACAAGGAGCTAGCATAAAAACCTCCTCCCGTGTGCCCACCCCTCTCACCTCTCTGGCAATAAAGGCAGACTCCACAGGCACTGTTCCCTCTAAGCTGAGTTAGTGTGAGCTAGCTCACAGTTTTTTAGCCTGCAGCTCACACATTTTTGTCTCCACTCAGGAAGGATGGCTCCAGTGCAAACTAATTTATGCAGCAGCCAAATTGCTCACCCACAACTTTAAAGCCAGAGCTCACAAAGTAGATTTTTTGCTCATAAGACTGTACAGCTTAGAGGGAGCATTGACCACAGGGGCTTGGCACTGGCCGGCAGCGCCACAGACCTAGACAAGGATGAGTGTACCCTGGGAGGCTGTGGTGTAAGAGGGGTTAGAGCATCAGACTAGGATCTGGAAGGCCCAGGTCTGAATCCTCTGCCATGGAAGCTCATTGGGTGACCTTGGGCCAGTCACGCACTTGCAGGGTTCTTGTGAGGATAAAATAGAGAAGGGAACGATGTAAGCCCCTTAAGGGAAAAAAGGTGTAATATAAATGAAGTAAATGAGAGCCAGCCTAGTGTAGTGGAGCAGAGCAGAGAACTCTAATCTGGAGGACCGGGTTGATTCCCCACTCCTCCACATGCCGGCGGCCGGGTGGCCTCGGGTCAGTCACAAGTTCTCTCAGAGCTGTTCTCTTTCAAAAGCAGTTCTCTCAGAACTCTCTCAGCCCCACTGACCTCACAAGGTGCCTGATGTGGGGAGAGGAAGGGAAGGCGATTGTAAGCTGCTCTAAGACCTCGGGGGAGCGGCTTGCACCCCAGCGGTATGGAGGGGTGCTACCTCAAGTAGCACTCACATGGAGCCTTTGTGATAGGCCAGAGGGCTTTTGAGGGGCAGCCTCTTCCACGGCTCAATGCCGGAGAATTAAGGCTTCCCTCCGCCCTGACGGTCCTGCCGCTGTGTGGCCCTCGGGCACAAGCTGATTTGACTGGGACAAGCGCTGGAGATCGAGTGGAAAAGCGATTTCTGCGAGCGAGGTCAGAGAAATGACCAACAATGAACGTGAGTTCAAAATAAGCAGAATAATTTAAAAGCGAACTACCCCCCCCCCCCCCCCCCGCGGAATAAGCTGAAGGTTGACGAGGGTTCAAAAAGAATGACAGGACACAGGTCTGCAGAAAGCTGTGTCTCCCAGCCAGGCTGGGCAGCGTTTATATAGAGAAAAACTCACTCCTTTCTCCCTCCTATACATCAAATCACTCCACCATGAGAACAGACATCAAGAATGTTGTTATGCTAACGACGCACTCTTCCTATCTTCCCGGGCTCTCGGCCAAATGACTTCATCTGCTTAGGAAGTCAGCAGATGCTACTCGTGCTCTCAGCACACACATACTTTTGGGTTCCCAATTTCCAGCCAGGAGAACAGTGAATTATCCGGGCTTGCCACGCAGATATTTTCACTGTTCCCACAAAAAGCGGAGCACAAAGAGGGACGCCTCTTATGCGAAGGGACAGATAAGCGAAACGAAGGGGCAGGGGGGGAAACAAGCAGTGATCTTGTTTTGAGAGACTTACTTGAGCGCTGACATTGAGATGACGATTTTTTTGAGCCTGTGAGAAGCGGTTTGGAATTGTAAACAATCGTATAAAATGGCGGCCTCGCAAAGAAAGTTTAAAACGAAACTGGCGGGTAGTCAGAGTCCAAAACCGGAAGAGGAAGCAGACGTCATGAAAATGTTAGCGGATATGCTCAAGCCGGTGGTGGAGCAACTCGATGGTATTAACCAGCAACTGACTTCCTTGAATCAAAACTTCACATCCCAGCAGCGCCAACTGGCAGAGACGGAGAAGAAGGTGGAGCATGCGACCGAGAGAATTAAAGAGATAGACACCACAAATAAGAAAACGAAGAAAAGAATGGGGGAAGTTGAAGCAAAACAAAACTTCCAAGAAAACCGTCTGATACAGCTACAAATGGAAAAAGCCAATATGATTCTCAGATTCCAGGGAGTGTCTGAATCGGAAAAGGAGGATCTGAGGAAGCTTCTCAGCGAGATCACCGCCTCAGCAATAGGTTCAACAGCGGATGAACTAGTAAAAGAGATGGAGACTGCCTATAGGGCATACTCCAATTATATTTAAAAAAATAGCCTGCCTGGAGAACTTGTGGTCCGATTCTCAAGAAGACAGACCAGAGATGCTATTTTAAAAGCGACTTCAGCAACTCCACTGAAACTGGGGAATACAAACATTAAAACTTTAAAAGACATCCCATTTGAAATTCGCCAAAAGAGGAAAAGCTATAAGGACTTAATTTCATTTCTTCAAACCAATGGAATTTCGTACAGGTGGGCGATCCCAGAGGGTGTCATCTTTAAAATCAACGACAAAAGAGAAAAAATTCACTCCGTTTTTAAAGCCAAAGAATTTTTGAGACGTCAGTTGGGATTGGAGGAAGAATCCAAAGATGAAGA
>NW_015176522.1:186745-208676 GCF_001447785.1 Gekko japonicus | reverse complement strand
GAACTGCAGGCTGTGGAAGGTCGGTAGTTCAGCAGTTCGAGACCTGAGCGTGCCGCATGACGGAGTGAGCTCCCGTCTCTGGGTCCAGCTCCTGCCAACCTAGCAGTTCGAAAGCAAGAAATTGCAAGTAGATAAATAGGTACCACTTCGGTGGGAAGGTAACAGCGTTCCGTGCGCCTTGGTGTTTAGTCATGCCGGCCACATGACCACGGAAACGTCTTCGGACAGCGCTGGCTCTTCGGCTTTGAAACGGAGATGAGCACCGCAACCCTAGAGTCGGATTCGACTGGCTTTCGAGCAAGGGAACCTTTACCTTTACTTTACTTTCTCTACCTTAAGGAGCCTCAAAGCAGTTTACAATCACCTTCCCTTCCTCTCCCCACAACAGGCACCTTGAGAGGCAGGTGGGGCTGAGAGAGCTCTGAGGGAACTTGTGACTGGCCCAAGGGTCACCCAGCTGCCTGCATGTGGAGGAGTGGGGAATCAAACCCGGTTCTCCAGATGAGAGTCCTCCGCTCTTAACCACTACAGCCATGCTAGCTAGAAGCCATGGATGCCTCCGTCTCCGCCCTAAAATCCCCATCTGTGCCCTTTCTTTGCAGCATCTCCGGGGCGAACTGGGAGACTTCTTTGTCGGCTGCATCTACACGGCGGAACTGAGCACCCCGTTTGTATCCCTGGGCAAGATCCTGATGCAGGTAAACGGGACTTTCTTTAGGAAGTTTGCCTGCTTTGTCTCGAGGTGGCTCGCCATCAAGAAAACCGAGGTGCCCATTAAAAAATCATACCAATGAAGACGTATCCATAAAACTATCCAAGTCAGTAATATAAAGCATGCTAAGGAAAAGGGCCAATAAAAGCAAGCGATCATACGTAAAACTGAGCTTTCTAAACTACCCAAAAAACAATCCTCCGCTTAAGAGCAGACAATGGTGGCAGAAAGTACCATTAAGTACCATTAACCCCCGTAGGGTTTTCAAGGCAAGAGACATTCAGAGGTGGTTTGCCACTGCCTGCCTCTGCGTAGCAACCCTGGACTTCCTGGGTGGTCTCCCATCCAAGGACTAACCAGGGCTTCTGAGATCTGATGAGACTGGGCTAGCCGGGGCCATCCAGGGCAAGGCAGAGACTAACAGAGGTGGTTTGCCACTGCCTGCCTCTGCGTAGCAACCCTGGTCTTCCTGGGTGGTCTCCCAACCAAATATTAAACCGGGCCAGCCATACTTCGCTTCCGAGATCTGTTGAGTCGGCCTGTTGAGTTCATCCAGGTCAGGGCAACAACAGACTAAAAAAAAAAAAAAATTGAAACCTCTTAATAAAAGCCAAGTAAAGAGAAGCATTTTGGCCTGGTGCCAGGCGAGCCTCAAGGGCACGGGCACTCCCAATGCAATGAGTTACGGATGCCTCCATTGCGCAAAGGAAGGCCCTCCTCCCCGTTTAAACCAGGGACAGACCTCATTCTTTAACCTCCGAAGGGTGACATTTCACATGGGCAATAGTAAAAACCACCCATTAACATAAGAACATAGGAGAAGCCAACGCTGGATCAGGCCAGTGGCCCATCCACTCCAACACTCTGTCACAAAGTGGCCAAAAATACCAGGTGCCATCAGGAGGTCCAGCAGTGGGGCCAGGACACCAGAAGCCCTCCCACTGTTGGCCCCCCAAAAAACACCAAGAATACAGAGCATCCCTTGTCCCGGAGTCCCTATCTATACCTTGTGGTATAGATTCTCCAGCGAGTATGTAACTTTGGATGAGCCTTTCTTGATCTATCCAGTGGTACATCTAATCCTGTTTCCAGATGCCCCTGAATGCCCATCAGGAGAGGCACAAAGGCCAAAGCCTATTAAGGCCCCCCCAGCACTGATATTCAGAGGTACATTGCCCTTAAACGTGGAAGTTCCATTTCGCCATCATGGTTAACAGCCCTGGGTAGACAGATCTTTCATGAATTTGTCCCCTACCTTTTTTAATGCCGTCTAAGCCACTGGGCATCACTGCACCCTGTGACAGTGAGTTCCACATGTTGACAATATAGCGTGTGGAGTAGTATTCTCTTCTGGTGCATCCTAAATCTGTTGCCCATCAACTTCATTGGATGACCCCGAGTGCTGGCATTTGGATAGAGGGAGAGAAAATTATCTCAGTTCTCTGCATAGTTCTACAAATCACTGTCTCAGTCATTGTCCATTTCTCCTAAGCTTTTCTTTGTTAGAAAGACACTCCGAGCCATCAATCGTTTCTGTTGCCCAATGTGTACGTGAAATACTTTTCTGATTGTGCCTCCTGATTGGAAAGAGGCAGTGAGTCATGCAGAGACACAAAAAAGGTCCTCTTGCAACATCTTTGATTTGGGAGTGACAGATACCCCAGCATCTGACACGAAGACAGGCCATAATTAAATACCCTCAATGGATATTAACTAGAGGAGTCTAGGCCAGAGCAATTGTCATTACTAAAATGATTTACATCCTGTTTTCAGTTGCTCAAAGCAAGGTATCATACAACCAAGCAGCAACATCCAGTTATACCATCAGGATGAGATAAAATCACAATACAGGTCTGAAATTAGTTTTAACACAGTGCGAAGCCAGTGCGAAGCTGGCTTTTAACCAAGGCTGACCACAGGGACCACAGGGACCATTTGGCTCCATAATGCCTTCTCCGATTGGCAGTGGTTCTCCCCAGGATCTCGGGGGAGGGGGGGGAGAAAACCAGGGATCGTCTGCATGCAAACAGCCAATGTGCTGCTTCCGAGGGTTGGCCCCTCCCCAGTTTTAAGGTTAAAACCATCAGCAAAATGTACAGGGGTGGGTGGGAGGAAGAACTACAAACCGTCACAGCTGCCAGCCAAGTCCAAACCCAAAGTGAACCAAAGGCCAGACCAAAGAGATTAGCGGGAGGGCTTAACCACACGGGCCTACACAACTTTAGCACAGACAGGTCTACAGCAGGGAACGGGGAAACCCCACAATCCCATGCAAATCCTATGCGATTGTAAGCTGTCTTGAACCAGAAGGGAAGGCAGGGTATACTGTTTTAATAGATACATAGATAAATAAATGCAGAAGCCAAGAAAGAAGAGGAAGAAGAGATTGGATTTATACCCCGCCCTTCACTACCCGAAGGAGTCTCAGGGTGGCTTACAATCTCCTTTCCCTTCCCCTCCCCACAACAGACACCCTGTGAGGTAGGTGGGGCTGAGAGAGCTCTTTCGAGGACTGCTCCTGAGAGAACAGCTCTGAGAGAACTTGTGACTGACCCGAGGTCACACCAGCAGCCGCATGTGGAGGAGTGGGGGATCAAACCCGGTTCTCCCAGATTAGAGTCCATGCTGCTGTCCACTACCCCACACTTTTCCCTTCTGCGTTGCCAGACATTACCTCCACCTGCTTCAGCCTCGGCTCCACAGAATGAATCTTTCCCAGGTCTTTGAGCTGCTACCCCCTTCTTGCATGGGTCAGGGGCCCAGGTGGTGCTACCTCCAAACTCCACAGAGATTCTGTTTTCTCTCAGCTACCTGAGCCCCAAACCTCACTCCTTCCTCTCCTTCTCCACCAGCTGGGGGCCTTTCATTCCCCCTCTTCTTGCCTCTCCCAGTCCTTGCCTTCCTTAGCTTGCTCCTGAGGAGAGACCCTTTCTCCCCAAGGAGACCTCTACACCAAAGGAGGCCTTTACCTCACAGGGAGCTAACACTGGCTGTCACCCCCCCCCCCCAGCTAACCCAGCAAACTTCTTTCCTCTGCCTTGTAGCTGGACCACTGCCTCCTAGGACTGCACCTCTCTTCTCCCCCGGGTTGGGGTGCTCCAGGGTGTGACAGGGCCTCAGATGAACCAGAGCAAGAAATCATGCAGAGATACAGCATTCAGACTCTTTTGTGGATGGGTACTTTTGGGGCTTTAACTATTTGCCATCTTTCTCTGCCAGATGCGTACACCCAGTGCCCCAAGGACACAAAGGGAGGTTTTTGTCTGTTCCAGTCATTTCTCTGCTGCCTCTCTGGAAAAACTGCTGGAGGCAACTGAACTCCCAGGAAATGTACAACAACATAAAACCCTAAAAACCACCAGCCACTTACGAATAACCAAACAGCAGCAGTAAACCATAAGAACCACCCAAGGGCGGAGAGAAAAACAATTCAGCAGCCGCCTCCCCCCCAAATGAGAGCGTCACCCAAGTCAGCATAAAATTGGTAGAAAAAGAAAAACTCAGCAGACATAAAACATTCAAGGCAGTAAATCAGCTAGTAAGATAGTTGTTGGAGAAATGTGAACAAAAGTCTGGGCAAATAAGATCATCTTCACCTGGCACTTAACACTTGCAGAAAAGGTGCCAGCTGAATTTCCAAGGGGAAAGCATTTCACCGACAAGGTGCCGCCACTGAAAAGGCCCTGGGCCTGTTTGCCTCTTGCAGGTGGGGGAACTCGAAGCAGGGTTTGAGGCAAGGTTCTGAGTGGGTGGGTGGGCAGGATGGTCCGAGTAACCCCCCCCCCGGCTGCCTTGGATTCTTCTCACTTAACCTCAGGTTTTTGCTTCCTTCCATTTCCGCAGCTCAAGCTGCAAGACTCGCTTTTGCACAAAGTGAACGGTATCCTCATCTTAGCCACCTTCTTCCTCTGCCGGATCCTCCTCTTCCCGTTCATGTACTGGGCCTACTCCCGACATTCGGGCATGCCCATCTACGAGGTGCCGTTCCGCATCCCCGTCCACTGCAACGTGGCCAACGCTCTGCTCATCGCCCCGCAGCTCTACTGGTTCTTCCTCATCTGCCGCAAGGCCGTGCGCCTCTACAGCAGTGCGCCAACTCCGGACCGAAGCAGATAACAACGGGCTTGGGCCCACCCTGCAAGCACCGGGGTTGGAGCTGGCCCGCCTCTCAGGATCCGTGCCTTAGGGACTGAGGGTCTGAAACCCACGGGGACCTGCGGCAGAGGCATGAGTTCCCTTCACTGCACACAGAAGAAACAGGGCTGGTCGGTGGCCAGCCTCCCACCCTCCAGCTCTCTCCTGCGTGCGGGACTAACCAGAGCCTGCTCTTGCTGGCCTCCTGCCAGAAAGAAACAATGGTAGTTGGATATTGAATGTTTGCAAGCCAGTAGGACTGGGGAGGGGGGTGCCAGAATGTGGGAGCAGCCCCCCAGCCTCCAGTGGCCCCCCGGTAGCCTTTTGAGGTTGGGACAGGCCCTGGACCAGAGCCTGAGTCGCAGGGGCTACTCCGTTGCTCCTTGTAGCGTCCAGCGGCTTCCCCAGCCATGCTTTGCGCCCCAGGTCTTCCTGCTTCCCCTTCTGACTGCCTTGTGCCACTCCCAGCTTTGGCACCCTCTCCTTCCGCCCCAAAGCAAACACAGCCAACACTACTGACTCTGGGAAGAGGGACCCACGGGGTCCACTCAGCGGCACAAGGTCCTTTCAGCAAAGAAACTGAATGCTGTAAGGTCTGGGTCCATCAGGGCTCTCCGTGTTCTGTGCTGTATAAGGATTCCGGCTCCCGCGCTTCAGCTTTCAGTTTTGAAACGACGCAAGTTCCCAGGCCTCATGGTTTAAGAAGACAGGACTGACAGCGGGCGGGCGGAGCTGCAGGAGGTGGGGAAGGGAACGGTCAGAGGGCTCCCCGGAGGAGCAGTGCCCTTTGCGTCTCTACGCCCCTCCTCACACCCAGCACAGGCAACAGGGGCCCCCTGTGGGCAGATGTGGCTCACAACACGATGGGGAGCAGATGTGCCAAGTTCAGTCCCCACTAGCATCTCCGATTATAAAAGGGTCTTCGGATGTGGAGAGCTACAGAATTTCCATGCGAATTGTTGGGCAGCCTCTACCAGCCAGGGTAAACGATGGTGGTGATAATGGAAAGTGCTGTCAAGTCACAGCTGAGTTATGGCCACCCCGTAGGGTTTCCAAGGCAAGAGACATTCAGAGGCTGTTTGCCATGGCCTGCCTCTGTGTAGCAACCTTGGGCTTCCCGGGAGGTCTCCCATCCAAGTACTAACGAGGACTGACCCTGCTTATCTTCCAACACTGGGCTAGCCTGGGCCACCCAGGGCAGGGCAAACAGTACCAGGCATGGGTTTTTGCAGAATTTGGACAGGAGCACACACCATCCCGGTCTGTGACGCTTGTGAATCTTGCAAGCATTAGGAAGGTCGTAGTGGGTGAAAACCATCCACCGATAACCTTACAGACTCCCTGGAGATAGATCAGGATGGGCAGCAATGTTCCCTCTAAGCTGTGGAGTCTTGGGAGCAAAAATTCTACTTTGTGAGCGACTGGCTTTATAGTTGTGAGCGAGCGGTTTGGCTACTGCATGAATTAGTTTGCTCCAGAGCCCTCCTTCCTGAGCTCAGACAAAAATGTGTGAGCCGGAGGCTAAAAAACTGTGAGCTGGCTCACCTTAACTCAGCTTAAGTGGGAACACTAATGGACAGCCATGTTAGTCTGTCTGCGGCAGCGTAAAAGAGCAGGAGGCCAGTAGTACTTTCAAGATGAACTGGATTTGTGGCAGGGCATGAGCTTTTGTGAGTCACTGCCCACTTCTTCTCAAGGCTCCTCCCCGCCACAAATTTCGTTAGTCTTTAAGGTGCCCCTGGACTCTTGCTCTGTTCTGCTCTTACAGACTCCAAAGCTGGTTGAGCATTTTAAAGCTCTGGAAGCTAGGATTTTTCTGAGCACCTAGATTCTGGGTCACTCACAGCAACGGATTCTGTGTGGGATTCCAGAATTGCAGGCGTTGGGGAGGAGCTGTCGCCAGTTTGGTGTAGTGGTTAGGAACGCAGACTCTAATCTGGGCGAACCGGGATTGAGTCCTCACGCCTTCACGTGCAGCTGCTGGTGTGTCCTTGGGTCAGTCACAAATTCTCTCAGAGCGGCGAGAGAGCTCCCTCACCCCCACCTACCTCACAGGGTGTCTGTTGTGGGGAAAGGAGATTGTAAGCTGCTGATATTCCTTTGGGTAGTGAAGGGCGGGGTATAAATCCAATCTCTTTCTCCTCTTCTATTGTTGGGATCTGGATTCTCCCTGGCCAAGCTGCTGGGGAAAGGCGAAAATTACAGGGGGGGACAGACAAGTTTGGTCCTTGTACAAGGAGAATCTCCTCCCTGGCAGACTACCTCCTCCAGGGATCCCCCTCTAGTGCCTCTTTATCCACAGAGCCCAGTCCAGCACTACCGGTTTGTATTAACAAAATGTGCCTCTGTTGGGTTTCTGTCACCTCTGATAATGGTGACTTTCACGATCCGCCATGTGCCTTACACACAGCAGGCAGGAAAGCAAACCGCCGCCCCACAGCCTTTAACACTGCACTAATTCCAGTTTGTTCTTGGTGAGCCAGCTGCTGGTTAATACTGCAAGATCCGTTCTGGAAAAATACCTGTTAACTGTCACGTTTACTTGTATTGTAATGGTATGTCTACCTGGAAGGTTTTTAATTTAAGAAACAGATTCTACACCTTGTCTTCTCCTGTTTGATGCTTGGAGTAATTGTGAAGAAACAGCGAGACTGGCCCAGTCTTCAGGGTTGCCCTTACAGGTTTTGGTCATGGGTTGGGGCAAGTGGTTAAGACGCTGAACTGCAGGCTGTGGAAGGTCAGTGGTTCAGCAGTTCGAGACCCGGGTGCTGCATGATGGCAACCCTGCAGTGTTTTTAATGATTACAGTCACTGACTTTCTCTGTTGGATCATCCAGATGATCATAGAGAGGGGCTGTTAGAACTGCCAAATGTTTTGGGGAGAAAAACAGTGCCACTGTGGTGTAGTGGCTAAGTGCGCAGACTCTAATCTGGGAGAACTGGGTTTGATTCCCCACTCCTCCACTTGCACCTGGCTGGATGACCTTGGGCAAGCCATCGTACTGATAAGAGCTGTTCTTGAAAAAGAGCCGTTTCTGCCAGAGCTCTCTCAGCCCGACCTACCTCACAGGATGTCTGTTGTGGGGAGGGGAAGGGCAGGGTATAAATCCAATCTCCTCTCCACTCCGTAGCTCACCATCCAGGTAATAACGTGGTCAGAAAGATTCCACTACTCTCTTTGGTCCTCCAGATGATCACAGAGTGGTGGCTAGACGTACCAAAACAGACTTCCAGGTCTTTGCTGTTGGCTGCAGAGGGCAAAAGAGGGCATTGCGAGACAACACCTGGATGCATGTGAAGGAGGACTTACTGCGCTTTGACAACCTAACAAATAAGCATGGGGGGGGGGCCCTCTACAGTTAGCGATTGTGCTACTAAGTGCTTTCTCACGAGGCTCAAGCCTTGGCTTCTGAAAGCAGCCAAATAAAGATTAAGACATGTCAACAGCTGGATTTGCCTCGCCCATCCCGTGGGAGCACAGAAAAGCCATTCGGGAGCAGCTGCTGAAATACCCAGCAGAACGACACCTCCAATACACTGAGGGGCTTAGATCCCCCACTGGAAAGATTAAACATGGAGGTTCTGCTTGTCTTGAAACAGCACATTTTTCCTTCTCGGGACCCAAGAACTACCAGAGGGGCATTCTTTCTCACTCGCAGACCCCCTCCCCTTTCTGAATTTACTTCTTTATATGCAGATGGGACAGGTTCAGTCCTTGACATTTCCAAACAGAAGGATTTCAACAGAGATGGAAAGATACTTTTTCAGCCCCTTGAAGAACAGACAGCTAGAGTCAGGCAATACTGGCTTAGAGAGAACAATCGCTGTATTCCGGCCAAGTGGCTTCATATTTTAACACTCCTCAAAAAATGGGAAAGGTGGTTACAGGATAAGAACATAAGAGAAGCCAATGTTGGATCAGGCCAAAGGCCCATCCAGTCCAACACTCCATGTCACAGTGGCCAAAAATACCAGGGGCCATCAGGAGGTCCAGCAGTGGGGCCAGGACACTAGAAGCCCTACCACTCTTGCCCCCACCAAGCACCAAGAATACAGAGCATCCCTTGCCCCAGACCGAGAGTTCCTATCTATACCTTGTGGCTAATAGCCACTGATGGACCTCTGCTCCATCACATTGTTCCCAGTTCCACTTTGGGAAGGGGGCCAGGGCTGTTGGTGGCGTGCATGTGCGTCGAGATACCACGCTTCTATCTTGGTCATGGTTTCTTTGGGGCCTGGAAGTCCCAAGGAATTCAGGAGCAAGAGTGGAGACCGGAGGACAACTCCTCTTGAGGTCCATCTTCTAACAGAGCTCTGTTGCTCCTTATTCAAGAGCTGAGACTCTCTGTTTCCCTGCTGGCCCCGTCTTTAATGGACACCATTCTATTCTTGGTCCTCCAGATGGTCATAAAGAAAGTGGCTATATCTGCCAAAACATCCGCTATTTTCACTATGGTTGCAATGGACAGCAAAATGCATTGTGGGATGTCTGGGGACTTGTGAGGATGAAAACACTGGGGGGGGATGTCTACCTTTGGTTGCTTAACCTTGGCCCCGGTCACACGGGCAGGAAAATGCGGGGGAGGGGGAAGCGTGGCGCGACGTCCTGTAGAGGTCCCATGGTTAGGGGGGAGGTGCCGATCACAGGACAATCCTGCGGTGTGGCAAAGGCCTCTCTAACAAAAGGCTCCATGGGTTTAACCTCTTCCAGGGCTGCAGAGGAATGCAAACTGTGTCCTCCGTCTGGTCCCCTCCAGGAGCTTCAGCCCGGCCGCCCTCCCGCCACGCCCCCCTGCACCTCCCCCTCTGCGGCTCGGTGTTCCTTGAGCAGGCCGAGCCAGGAGTGTGTGTGGGGGTTATGGAAAAGAGGAGGGGGCTGAAGTGTGCGCATGTGCCGTTGGGTGCTTGTGCGCATCCCGTGGAGCCTTGGGGGGGGAAAAAACTTTTAGCCACGGGACATGGGCGGGCGCCGGATGCCACGACCTACCACTGGAAACGCGATCAGGCGCCTGCCCTTACCCAGCGGTTTCCAGAAACTAGTACCTCAGCGGTACTAGTTTTTTACCCCGCATCTTCAGCGGGAAGCCTTGGGTTCGCCATGGGAGCTCTACGCTTCCCAGATGTTGCGGTGTGATCGTGCCCGGAAAATCCACCTATCTTCTGTCTCTGTAGCGTGGCTAATGCTCCGTGTGACTGCAGCCCTTATTCAGCTCATTCTTTAGGACTAGGATGGTGCCAACTCTGGGTTGGGAAATAACTGGAGATTTCAGGGGTGGAGCCTGGGGAGGGCGGGGTTTGAGGAGGGGAGGGGCCACTCCCTCCAAAGCAGCCATTTCCTCTGGGGAACCGATCTTCGTCACCTGGGGACCACGTGTAATTCCGGGGGATCTCCAGCTGCCACCTCGAGCCTTGTCAAAAGACGAGAGATCACGGGACGGACTGTAGCTCGTTAGGAAAACAACCGTGACATAATAACGATGTCGTGGTCCTTAAGATATTTGAGACCATTTACTTCAAAGGAAACAACTTTAATGTTTTGTAAAGGAAACAACTCCAATGATTTGTTATACGCAGGACACATAAAAATATTTCCCCTCTAATTGTTTAAACCATGACTTTGTGATTATATCACGGCTGTTTTCCTAAAAAGCTACCAGAAACAAGAAGGGAAAAAAACTGAACCTAACAATAAACTCCAGAACCAAACAAAGGTTAGTGAAAAGGAGGGTATTAAAACCTTTCCATAAAAAGAGGTACGTGTATTTATTGATAACAAATTTTAAAACATATATAGGAGCCCAATTACAACCAATGTATATAAAACATACAATATCAAGGGCTTAAAAAGTTGACCTTACGCGTTTCAGCCAAATAGGCCTTCCTCAGAGGTCATACATATGTGGCAAGATGGTTAATAATTATATTCACACAAACACAATCAGAAATATATACAAAGTATCGATTCAATAAGGACCATAAAGTAAATTGTTCAGCAGTAAAATCACCAGGCACAGGATAAATATGCACATAAGACCTTTAAAGTGCAATCACTAGCCCAGTGATTATAAAATAAACTTATGGTCCAAAAATTTCCTTCTTTGATTGTGTTCCCACAGTATTCACAAGTGTTGGACTGGATGGCTCATTGGCCTGATCCAACATTGGCTTCTCTTATGTTCTTATGTGTGTGTGAAAGTGGCCTGGTATCAGAATGAATCATTCTTAAAATAAACTGCCTGCTTTCCTAGCAAAAGCCTTTGAATGATTTTTTCCTCACAGATTAGTCTCAGAAACACGGGGATCATCTGGCCCTTAATTATTTTCCATTAACAGTAAGATATGTAATAGGTCTAAGATCTGGAACCATGAGAATTTCCATCCTATTCAGGTGAAGAAGTTTCTGCCCAGGCTTAGGGCCGCTCGGGCCTCGCTTTGAAGCTGGGTGGGGGAAGGGAAGGGGGGAGATCGAGCGGGGAGGTGTGTGGAGGAGATGGGGGAGGAACCGGCAGGATGGGGGGGAACTTACCTCCTCCTGCTGCTTCCTCCTCTGCCTCCTGTGTGGAGATCCCCCCCCGCGAGGATCGCGGGTCCCACCCCCTTGTGTGAATATAATTATTAACCATCTTGCCACATATGTATGACCTCTGAGGAAGGCCTATTTGGCCGAAACGCGTAAGGTCAACTTTTTAAGCCTTTGATATTGTTATGTTTTATATACATTGGTTGTAATTAGGCCCCTATATATGTTTTAAAATTTGTTATTATCAATAAATACATTTACCTCTTTTTATGGAAAGGTTTTAATATTGGCACTCCTTTTCACTAACCTTTGTTTTGTTCCTAACAAGCTACACCACCTTGAGCCTGGCAACAATGCCCATGGCCCAGATCTGCCTGCTGGTGGCTCTAACAGCAATCAAGACCTGGTAAAAAGTATGCCCACGTTTTGACATTAAAGAGGGCAAGAAGGCCCCGGAGAACCCAGAATTCCCCCATGTCTACCCAGGACCCTCAAGGGAATTCAGTTGCCTTCAACTCCTGTTGTACAACTCCTCTGTCTGCCCCGGCTTCCTGGAAAAGGGAAGGCGTGTCATAGCCCATCATACAAGGTAACTATGAAGACAACAAACTTTAAATCAATTTAATAGATTGACCATACTAAACTTTAAAGGGTTAGCCGGGTGAGGCTGTTGCAGCAGAAATATTTATTGCAGCCGTTTTCGTTTCAACCACAGAGTTTTTAAAAGGAATGAGAAACAAGACTCTTGAGGGAGAGCCCTTCCTTCCCACAGGCTTGTCTCCCCCTCCCCAAGATCTCACAAACTTCCCTGATGTGCTAAAAAATGCCAGCACCCACCCCATGTCGAGTTTTGGCCCTGACAAGTTCAGCCTAATCTCAACCTCAAAAAATGATAAGATTCATTCAGATGGGTAGCTGTGTTGGTCTAAATCAGCAGAAGAAAGTTAGAGTCCGGGGGCACCCTTAAGGCCAACAAAGTTTTATTCTGGGTATAAGTTTTCGTGTGCATGCACACTTCCTTCAGTATCTGCAGTGCGCATGCACACGAAAACTTATACCCAGAATAAAACTTTGTGGGCCTTAAAAGGTCCCACTGGACTCAAACTTTGTTCCAAAAAACGACGTCTGCATAGCTTCCACCCTTGAGGTGGAACCAGCTACGCATTCTGGCCCTCTTCTGACTACTGAACATGCTCTGTCCAGAGGCGAGCAATGACACCTTGTGTATCAGCCAGGAGCCAGTTCAAACATGAGAAGAGAGATAGAGGTTTATTATAGATCTCGTGAAATTTCCCACTGTCTGCCCCATTCTTTTGTTGGACAAAACGCTGACATCTTTTCATCCTGAGCTTGACACGAGCCCGGGCTTCCGGCTTCAGCACACGCCGAAAGGAAATCTGGCCGCACACTTTCCCAACCAACGTCCACGTTCACAGCTTGCTCAGCTTCTGCTGGAGCATGGTGCGCAGCTCCTTGTTGGTGACGTTCTCCGCGATGGACTCCAGGAAGTGCTTCTCGTTGGCCTTCCGCAGGGCCCTGCCGAGGGACTCGTCCGCTTCACAGAGCATCTGGTACTGGGAGAGGATCTCCAGGGAGAGGAGCAGGAGCGGCTCCCCGGTACTCTCCGGCAACATGGCTGCCACGTGAAGCGTGTGGCAAAACATCTGGATGTAAACAAAGGACAATTCCCGCGTCATGTTCTTCTCCTCCGTGGGGTGCCACTGGCAACGGGCAACGCCCTTGACGGAGCCCAGCAAATCTGAGAGGCTGAGGCAGTAGAGCCTCGCCACGTGTTTCCACGCCTCCCCGGGCAGCCACGTGGCGCCACTCGAACTGCACAGGAACTGAAAGCCCCGCAAGAGAAGCACCGAGAACTGGAGGTGATAGGCAAAAGGCTGGAAGTTCAGCAAAGGCAGGTGCTGAACGTATTCTAGAGAGTAAGGCACATAGAGGACCTCTCTGTCCAAGAGGCTCTTGATGACGTGGACGAGCCTTCTCCACTCGCTCTGGCTGCACCACGGGAACACCTGGACCATGGCGAGCAAAAAGCCCTTGCTGAACAGGTTGACCTCTTCGGGATTGTCCATGTTAATCTTGAGGAGCACGAGCATCTGCTCCCTCACGGCTGTGGAGACGCAGCAGCACTCTAGCCACGCCAGGAGCCCACTCCCCGCCCCATACGTGGGGAGGGAACGGGAGGTCCACTCATCCTCCGGGAGTTTACAGACCTCGAAGAGTGTAGCCGGGACCTCGTTTTTGAAGTGCTCTCCATAAACCTTCTTCAGACGGAGACCGATGGTCCAGTCCAAGGCCTCCGCCTTCTTATGCAGCCACGCGACCGACTGGCCCCACAGCTCCGGAGACACGGAGTCCTTCTGGACCAAGAGGATGTCGCAGAGCTGCGCCAGATTGCCAGCCACCATGTCTTTGGTCTCCAGCGAGTAGCTGTGCCGGTCCTGCGGCTCGTGCCAGTAGCGAGTGAATTCGTGGAGGAGCTTGCAGAGACAGAAGATGAGCGGGAACGGGTGGCAGGTGTGGATCCAGTGCTGGTCCGAAGGCAGAGGCACCTTCAAGGCCACGTCCAGGATCTGCAGGCACAGCTCAAGGTGAGGGAAGTCCGATCTCAGGAAAGGAATGACGAGATTTTGGGTCACCTCCGCTGGATCGAGGAGAGGGCTGGCCCCACTCGGCTGCATGAGGCACACCAGGAACTCCAAGAACTGTGCCTTCTCCTTGGTGGAGGACACCTTGTCCGTGACCGTCTCTTTCAAGCATCCCAGTATGAGGCTGGTATTCTCATCCTGACCGTGAAGTTCCTTGAAGTTGAGAGCCGGGAAAGAACAGAGGATCTCTGCCAGGAAATGGTGCGTTCCCAAGTTGGCCACGGCCAAGTTACAGATCTTCTTGACCGTTGCTTCGGGGTTGAGTATGGCTGAGCGGGACACCGAGTTCACCACTTTGGCAAAGCCTTCTCCAGAAGCGCTCTGGATGATCTGGTTGAAAGTGATATTGAGCTCCTCTGGAAAGCCTTTCCCAAAAGGCTGCAAGACCCCAGAGAGGCCTTGCCTGCCCCACCGGGACAAGACGCCAGAAATCACCACGTTCTTATCCAGCAACGAAAGTTCCGTGTAACAGTCCAGGATGACGTTGGTTGCTTTTGCCTGCTGCTCTTGGCTCTTGGCAGAATCAGCGGCGGTGCCCAAAGAGGCCGCGGTCTCCAGCAATTTCAAGACCAGCTCCGGCGTCTGGAACAGCTCTTTGTTCTTGACGAGGCAAGCCACCCAGTCCTTAGTGGACGCCCAGTTCTTTTCCGAAGCAAAGATGGAACACACCTCCATGTGCCGCTCCATCTTCTGTTCAATGATCACCATGGCCACGGACGCCACGAGGGTGCTGTCCGAATTCTTTCCCCTCACCTGGGGGTTGACCTTCTTTAAGAAGCTCCCAATCAGGCCGCCCAGCTCCAACATCCCCTGTGCCATGCCCTTGTCCAGGTCCTCCAGCTTGGCACAACCGGTCAAATTCTTCCCCAAGGAGTCCAGGCTGTCGAGAAACCGGTAGCTCTCGTAGCAGATCTCCTGGGGGTTGTTGAGGAGTCCCTGGAGTTCCACCGACCACTCTTCCAGCAAGGAATGCAGAAGGCCCAGGTGGCTGACCAGCGGGCTGCTCCACAGCTTGGCCAGGTTGAGCGAACTGACGCTCCTCTCTGCCTCCTTCACCTTCTCACCCAACCCCCTCTTGCTGTACCGGTTCTCGCAGTCTCTACTCCAGAGGGTGACCACGGACGAAATCTTGTCCAGGTAAACCTGGGCAGACAGCGAAGCCGGCTCGCTCTCGGCGGGAACCAAGACGGAAAGCACGTCCACTAGGTTGGCGAGGGCGTAACACTTCATCCTGGCGGGGCCAATGCTCTCTTTGATCCGCTGCAGCCCCTCCATTAAAGCCAGGAGGAGGCTGGCAATCTGGGGAGGCTCGGGGGCATCGCTCTTGAACCGCTTGGGGACGTGGGGGGTCTCGTCGGGGTCCGAGAGGTGCTGGCGAGAGACCACGCCAAAGAGCAAGGTCAGCCGGTCCTCCTGCCCCTCCTTGTGCTTCAGAATCTCCCACCAGACGTCCAAGAAGAAAGACACGTCCTCCGAAGTGGTCTCGTTGGTGACGTATCTGACGAAGGTCTCCAGCTCCCTCTGGCTGACGTGCTCCGGCAGCACCAAGAGGAGCTGCACAAACAGCCGGGGGGCGTTCACCGCCTTGAACAGCTCAAAGAGGACGGTGTGGTTGACCTCCGGGATCATGCTGCTCACCGAGAAGAAGACATCGTCTTTCCACCTCTGGTCAGCGGAGGGAGCCGAGGCGTCCGAGAGGAGGATTTTGGACCAGAGGATGACGGCCGCTTTCTTCTTCCAAGCGTTGGGCTGCGGCGGGTAGGCGGAATACGAGGTGCAGATCTCCTGCAGGGCATCGATGATGGGCTTCCCCACTTTGCCCCAATCGGACTTGGCCAGCTCCGACAACGGCTTGGGGTGGCACAGCCTGGACGCCAGCAGGAACCCGCCGTGCAAGATGGTCGCTTCTCCGCAGATGGTCACTGCCCCTGTTAGGAAACCAAGACATGCCCTGTTGAGAACCCGAGAACTAGTATCACGGGACGCCCAAAGTCAGGTGCCGGAGCTGGAGGACCCAGGCCCTGAAGGAGGGATTCAGCCAGGGTGCCACCGGCCGGCATGGGGCTACTTTATTATTTTACTAAATTTCTATCCCGCCCTTCCCCGTGAGCAGGCTCGGGGCGGTTCACAAAAAGAATCCAGCAAGATAAAAGCATGCTAAAAACAGTTAACGATCATCTAGATCTCCGGCTGTCCTCGACCAGAGCCGGGGCTTTCTTGGCCGTGGCTCCAACCTGGTGGAACTCTCTCTGCCAACCTCCATCACGGCCCCGTGGGACTGAATGCAATTCCGCAGGGCTTGTAAGGCAGAGATGTTCCGCCTGGCTTTTGGTTGAGGACAGCGACGGATTCCCATCACAGCCGGCACCCTTTCCTTCTCCTCTTCCATTCTGCCCGCTTCGGCCGCCTCCTTAATCTGTCCACGGGATAGAACAGCCCAGTGTAGGTTTTAGAATAAATTATGGATGCCATCGGGAGACTAGTAGATTAAGAAGAACTGATCTGCTGATTTTAATTTGTATTTTTGTATTGTTTTTAATCTGTTGTAAATCACCCAGAGCCTTGTGTACTCAGGAATTGGGCAATCCAGTAATAATAACAACAATACCCCGGTAATAGAATCACAAGATGGCAAACCAAGTTTACAGGCTTCCAGAGGATCCTAGAAGCATACCTGAATAGCTCCAGTGCTTGGGTGGGCAGCAGCCCCATAGAAGATGGAATAAAGTAGGCGAGATGGAGCAGGGGAGGCCATCATAGCTGGACACCCACCGCCCCAAGCAAAGGAGAGAGCAGCCCAACCAACCAAGATAAACCTATTTCTCCTCAAGGACCAATCCTCCAGATACACCCCAAGCCTCTTGCAGTCCCCACGGGAAACAAAAAATCCTGTTTCTATGGATGCTCCAAGGACATTTGGTCTGTACATGTATGCAGCCTATCGGCTTCCACACGAGTGCGTGAGTATGAATGTGGGCACGTAAGCATGGAAAATACGGGCACGGGCAGAAGCAGCCCCCTCGATGGGGAACACTAGCGGGGAGGGCCCCTACAGCTCAGCTGCAGAATTCACACCGAAGGTCCCAAGTTCGTCTCCAGGGAAAACAGGTGTCTGGCAGCAAGTGTTGGGGAAGGGCTGTCTCTACCGGAGACCCCTGGAGAGTCACGGCCTAGCAGAGAAAAACTGACAGGCAGGGCATGGCGGAGAAGGCCTCCCCCTGTTCTCTTTACCCGTCCTGGCCTGTCCTTCTGTATACATTTGCCTAATCCCCCTTTAAAGTCATCTAAGTTAGCTGTCACCACTACCTCCGGCGGCAGTGAGCTCCGCAAGAAAATTAAGTGTCCTATGAAGTATTTCTGGTTGCTGCTCTTATATGCTCCTGAAAGCTCTGCTTGCTGTCGATACGTGCAGCCTCCTGAGTTTTTTGAGGCATATTCTCAGAAGCCCTCTCTCTTCTTCAGTACTTGCAGTGAGGGCAGCACAGCAACCACGGAGATGCACCTTCCGGGGCGAAACATTATCCTGGTCACCAATGGGGCAAACTGACGGGATCTGGGACCTTGCCAAAGAAAGCAGGTGGGATAACCGTACAACCCCTCCTCCCCTTCCCAATTTAGGTTTTTTTTACAAAGTTTGTGGCAATTTGTGTTCACACGCTGAGTCCCTTTTCTCTCAAAGCAGCGCGAGTCTTTTTTAAAAAAACGCGACTGAAGAGCAAAGCATTTCTGATGATACGCATTCAGAGAGGAAATAATCCCTGTTCATGTGTTACAAGGAATGCACATACGTCCTACCTGTTATGTGCACACACACCTGATGGTAAGAAAAAGCCAGTGCATGTTTCCTTTATGAATTAAACCAGGGACCAGTGCCTGGATAAATGCAGCAGGGTCTGAATCACATGTTCAGCCCTACCTGCATTGGTTTAACATGAGAATTACTCGATGTAAGTAAAAATAAACTGTACACAGATTTTTCTACTTTATATATATACTTCCCCTCCTTTATTTAGTTGCTGGATTTTGAGTTTTTCCCCCTTGGTGGTTTGTGTTTTTTTGAAAGGAATAAAAAATAAAAACAAGAAAACACAGTACACAGATTGTGTGTGCATTTGCTGTAACTTATGCACGGGGCTACAGCCTTTTTAAAAGAACAAAGTTTGAGTCCAGTGGCACCTTTAAGGCCAACAAGGTTTAATTCGGAGCATAAGCTTTTGTGTGCACGCACATTGCTTCAGATATCTGAAGAAGAGTGCATGCACAGGGCAGCTTATATCCAGAAGTAAATTTTGTCGGGTCTTAAAGGTGCCACTGGACTCAAATTTTGTTCTGCTGCTTCAGACCAACACAGCTACCCAGCATGATGACCCTGCCAATTTGCCTTTTAACAGGTTGGTGGGTAAGGTTGTGGGTACTCTCTTTCTTATTCAAACTACTATGGGTTGTTTGTGTCCACCTTTAAGACCAACACAGCTTCATTCTGCATATAAGCTTTAGAAGTGTGTAAGCACACAAAACCTTACACCCAGAATATAACTGTTGGTCTTCAAGGTGCCACTGGACTCTTTGTTCTGTTCCTTTAGACCAACAGGGCTACCCCACCTGAATCAGCCTTTTTAAAAGGCAACGATCACTACTTTTAAGCAGGGGCCGAGTGTTCCCCCCCGGGAAACTTCATGGAAAAATAAAAACTGGCCACTGTGGGGCTCCAGTCTGAGTGTCAGATAAAGACCTGGGTTCAAATCCCCGATCCGCCCAAACTGGGTGGACCAGTCACTTCCTCTTAGCCTAATCTATCTGGTAGAGCTGTGGGGACGGGGGTGTAACAGTGCATCTACTAGGAAACAGGGAATAAAAACGCAAGATGCAAACAGGCAAAGAACTATGGATTATATTCGGAGTCCCCTTTTAATTTCCTTTTAAGTAACGGGCATGCACATAGGCCACGTGCCCTCTGAGCAGAATACTATTTTTCAAAGTTCTGAGTCCAGTGGCACTTTTAAGACTAACCTACCCAGAATAAAACTTTGTTGGCCTGAAAGGTGCCACCGGCCTCAGACTGTCCTGCTGCTTCAGACCCACACGGCGACCCCGCCTGAAATTGTTTTCTAAAGCGACAAAACCCTAACGGCGAGGGGGTTTCTGAACGTGCGCAGAGAGACTTCCCTTTTCTGGACAGCATGCGCACAGACGCTCCCCCAAAGCAACGTGCAAGCGGCGCCTCTCGGAGCACGTGCCCCGCACTGGCTCCCGGCCACCCACCCCGATCTGGCCCACCGCGGGGCCGCGGGAGGACGCCCGCTCCAGCCCGGCAACCCACCTAGGTCCATGGCCGCTGGACTCCCGCCCGCGGCACAAAGCCCGGAGGAGCCCCGCGCCGCTCACTCGCGCTGCAGCGTCTGCCGCTCGGCCGCCCTGGGTGCCGCGCTCCCCCTCCGCCGCCGCCCGCTGCAGCTCCTCCCCGGCCCTCAAGACGGGGCAACGGAAGGCCCGGAAGCGCCGAAACAGCTACCTCTGCCGGCTGATGCGCAACACCGCCCGCCGGCGCCGGGCGCCTCCCCTGCCCGCCTACACGAGCTGGTAAGGCGGGACGAGGAGGAGGAGGAGGTGGCCCGGGCCCGGCCGAGGGGGCGTTAACTGGGAGGAAGGCGGGCTTTTGCGAACGAACAGCCCCCCCCCCTTTGAGCGCAGATTATATAGAGTTGCCAACCTCGGGGTGGTGGAAGGGAAAGGAGTTTGTCAGCCGCTCTGAGACTCCTTTGGGTAGTGAAGGGCCATGGGGTATAAATCCAATCTCCTCCTCTTCTTCTTCTGTTTGCTCTATCCCTCGATCATGTCATCCCCCCCCTCAGTCATTGTTTTTCCAAGCTAAAGAGCCCCAAGCGCTTCAGCCTTTCTTCATAGGGAAGGGAAGGTGTTCCAACCCTTTTAGCATTCTGGTTGCCCTTTTCTACACTTTTCCCAATGCTATGATGTCCTTTCTGAGGTGTGGAGACCAGAATTGCACACAGTATTCCAAATGAGGTTGCATCATCAATCTATACAGGGGCATTATGATACTGGCTGATTTGTTTTCACTTCCCTTCCGAATAATCCCTAGCATAGCATTTTCCTTCTTTATTGCCGTCCGCACACTGTCTCGACAGTTTCAGTGAGTTACCTACTACAACTCCAAGATCTCTCTCTTGGTCAGTCTCTGCCCGTTTGGACCCCATCAATGTGTATTTATATTCAGGATTTTTGGCTCCAATGTGGCACTTGGCCACAATTGTACCCCATTTGCCACGTTGACGCCCACTTGCCCATCCTTGAAAGATCCCTTTGGAGTGCCTCACAATCCTCCCTGGTTCTCACCACCCTGAACCGTTTCTTGTCATCTGCAAATTTAGCCACTTCACTGCTTACTCCCAGCTCCAAATCATTAATGAAAAAGTTATAAAGCATCGGCTTTTGAGAAGAAGAGGGGGATGGTGGCCACCCCTCTCCCTCCCTTCCTGCAAGATACAAAGGGCCCTCAGGGTGGCTGCCGGCAGTCGGGTTTGGGGGCGGATTGGAGCTGATATAAAAACAATGGCAACCCCACCAGAAAACATTTTGCTCCACAAGCCGCAAAATCCTGGCTACAGGCCTGCCCGTGGGGGTATGGCAGCAGTGGCTGTGAGCCTGAAGGGTCTGGCAGGGACCAAGAGGTGCGGGGGTTCAGATCTGCCCACCCACACTTATACAATCAGGCTGTTGAGCAGGCTAGAGACCTGCCTTGAACACCTGAAGCTGCCTTGTGAGCCGGTCCCTGGGGTCTCCTGAGGTCCCTCTTGTCTATTCTGACAGGGAGCGGCTCTTTAGGGACTGAGGTAAGAGATCGTTCACATCACCTGTTACCTGGTCCTTTTGAAACTGGAGAGGCCAGGATTGAACCGGCGACCTTCTGCACACAAAACAAATGCTCGCCCATTGATCTGCGGCCCCTCCTTACACCTTACATGTGCTCAGGAGCACGCTTTTAAAACGAACTTAATTAGTTTTTATAATTAGAATGGAATCCCGTCTTTAATTCTTTAAATGTCCAGCCACAGAACTAGTAATAGTAGTTAGCATCTCTGGAACATCTTCAGAGATGGAAAGTTTATTTACTAATTCTTTACTCTTATGGTACGCTTAATTTGGGAAAATACACAGATTAAAAACTCTACCAATCAAGTGTTCATTAGTGTGCTTAAATATGAGACGGGATATCTTTTAGGTCAGTGGGCAGCCCCAGTGCTCATCACAAAAACAATAAAACCAAGCCACGTATAAACGGGGGATCTCTCCAGATATGCAGATAAAGAGGATTGTACCTATGAACCAAAAAAGAAATATCCACTCAGCCCCTCAATGCTTCAGAGTAACCAGATAAGGACTGAGCATGCTGTAGGAGGTGCCAAATACTAAGAGCAGCTGAGAGTCAGATAAAAGGGAGTACAAAACAGTGACAGGAAAATCAGCCTGTTCAAGGCCTTAACAACTCGGGAAGGGGCCGTAGCTCAGTGGTAGACCAGCTACTGCCATGCAGGTTTCATGTCCAGCCCCCAGCATCTCCAGTTAAAAAAGATCAGGTAGGAGCAGGGGTCATTTCTGCAGGAGCGCACAGGAGTGGAGCTCCGGCAGTAAAGAGCCCAGCAGGCACATGCAACAAGCCCCACCCCTTGCTCCCAGCAGCCCTCAGTCAGAGCAAGAAGCAGCCAGGTAAGTTGCAGAGCCCCCCCCAGTCCAAAACAGTCCAATGGCACCTATAAGACCAAGTTTTATTCAGGTACTAGCTCTCCCTCCTCTGCGAGGACAGATCTGCACATCCCCCCCCCCCAGTAGCTAGCTATCCAAAACAGTCCAGTGGAGCCTGAGCGGTGGGGGTGGCCTTCTGCG
>NW_015176522.1:174889-186707 GCF_001447785.1 Gekko japonicus | reverse complement strand
AATAAGTTATGCTAATGAGCTCCTGCACCTCTTTTTCTACGAAATGACCCCTGGGTAGGAGGCAAGTGTGAAAGGCCACTGCCAGTCTGAGTAGACAGTACTGACCTTGATAGACCAGTGGTCTAATTCAGCAGAAGATGGCCTCGTGTGTTCGCGTGAAGCTGAATAGAGTCCTTCAAGAGTCAAGTGTGACTTCCGAATCATTTCTCTCCCCCCCACCACACACACACCTTGCTACAGTGAGTCAAGTGTGACTTCCGAATCATTTCTCCCCCCAGACACACACACCTTGCTACAGGTTCCTACACCTTGCTGTTACCTTCAGTGACAACAGATTAAAACTCTCCCTGTCTCCTCTCTCTCTCTCTCCTTTGTATGAAACTCCAGGGACGGCCCGCATAAGCTGAACGTGCGTCATATCTCCCGGAGGTCCCTTTGCACAGGCAAGAAGGAGGGGGCCCTCCTGACGACGTGTATTAGGCTGCATTTGAAGAAACCATGGCTCCATTTGAAGTGACCATGGCGCTGCTGGACGAGAAACTGGCATCATAGAGCCTTTACAAGACAGTGCCCCTGAGGGAGTGTGGGAGCGGATGCCCTTCTCCGGACAGCGGGAAAGGCAAGGCTGAGGGGGATGCCTGGAATCGGTATAAGGAGACATCCAGGAACGAGGCCGCAATGACCTACCTCGCCCAAGCAGAAGAACTGAAGAAGAAAACCTGGGGCTTTATGGCACCTGGGGGGTGACTGGGACACTCGGCCTTCAGCTGGGGGAAAATGTTCCTTGCTTCCCAGTCACTGAAAGCGGACAGGGCAATTAAACTCCACCGAACCGCAGTCGTTCAAAACGTGTAGGCCTGTCTTCAGTTCAAACCATTCCGCCTCATCATTTCAACTGCGCTACTTCAGAACTTACGCGTGTGTATGGGGATAGTACATCCAAATGCACCACTTCTGTTTAAAACACAAATAAGAAAGCCTGATTGTAGAAAACTAGTGCACCAGGAAAAAGGCTAGCTTACACTCTTAAGAGATGCCAATGTTGGATCAGGCCAAAGGCCCATCCAGTCCAACACTCTGTATCCCACAGTGGCCAGAAATACCAGTGCCATCAGGAGGTCCACCAGTGGGGCCCAGTAGTTTAAACACAGACAATCCCACCATCTGTAGGCTGAATTGGGGCTCTGTCATCAGGACTGTAGTGTTATTACAATGCGGTTCAAGTCTGGCATGTAAACTTTGAATTTAGCTGTGTAGGAAGTTGCTCGGTTTCACTAGGAGGGAGCTTTATCAGGGACAGGTAATAGGTTGAAATATAAATTTATTTGTATTTAGCCATAAGCCATTACAAACCAAGGATTAGAGTAAAATGTAAGATACAATAAAACCATACAATCAGAATAAAATTGAGTCAAACGGTGTCTGCTAAGATCTAAGATCAATATTAATTAGTTCCCATAAGAACAGCGTTAGCCCGTATTTTCTTTGCAGCCAAGGCATATAAAGACATTCTACAGGATATGTTGGTGTCGAAATCAGCTAACAAGAATACAATCTTCTCAGAATCTGAGTAGAAACGTAAGTCTGATAAAATCCTGGAGAGAAATTTTAACCTAGGTTGGGCATACGTCGAGCATTCAAGAATATAATGGGGAAGATCCTCGATAACAGAAGAGCCACAAATACAAAAGTGTTGTTCCTTGGGTGTTCTACTATAGTGGCCAGCTAATACGGCCATTGGCATTTCAGAATGCAAGGATGTGAAGGCTTCTCTCAGGTTATGATTATCTATACTAACTAGGTAGGAAGATCTAAAATCGTCATTCTTAAACAATTTGAACCAGGGAGCAGACTGTGATGGGGGACGGGTAATAATCATCATATAGCATTGTGTGTAGAATAGCCAGGAGATCAGAAGATTGTCTGGCAGCCAAAAGTTCTAGCTCTCTTAGCGTTATGCACCACTAGGTGGCGAGCTAGACTTGTTTTTAAGGCAAGAGATGTTTCAGAGGTGATTCGCCATTGCCTGCCTCTGCGTCACACCCCTGGTATTCCTGGGAGGCCGCCCTGCCAAATACTAGTCAAGGCCGGCCCTGCTTAGCTTCTGAGATTGGACTAGCCTGGGCTATCCAAGTCAGGGCACTGGTGTAAGAGGCTGAGTTTGTCTGCTTTTGGGGGGAGGTTGCTGCTCAGCCCGCTTGGGACCTGTTTGTTTGCGGTTTCCAGCCATTTGGGGCTCGGCTGGTTTCAGCTGTTGCCTGGAGCTCTGGCACCCTGTCCCTGCCGAGAGGAGAGTCTGCAGGCTCTGTGCTTGGGGATGGAGCCAGAGCCCTGCACTGGATCATCAACAGCCAGCTCTGCAGTAAGCAGGGGAGTCCAGGCTTGAGTGAGAGGGAACCCCACTGCCTCAGTGTCTTGGAGAAGGGCTCATGAGGTACCCTCATAGGGAAGTTCAGTGATCAGACTGGGAGGCCAAGGTGCTCGCTGTTGCAGGAACCTGCGTATTCGCTGGCAAGCACCAACTCTTTAACAGAGGCACCTTTAAACAACAAAGCCGCTATAGAAGATGTGGCGGAACGGGCCCGTGTCAGCTGGCCGACCCCGCTCTGCCCACCCCTCCTTTGCCTGACCTGGCACCCGGAGGGGCAGTTTTTCACCACTGCCTCCGGGTATTGCTGCCACCACTGTCCGTCTTGGGCTCTGGTTAGGCGGGACAGCATCCTAACCTCCCTCTGACTGGTCGCTAGGAACCCACCACGGGGCTTCCTGGCAATCTTTGGGGCTCCCCTGGAGAGTTGGGGAACTGGCCGTTTTGCCCTTGTTCTCCTCCTCAAAGAGTCCCCAACCCACTCCTAGCGTGTCCAAGCGGCTGGAGGAACTATGCGGTACAGAGGGACTTTTCAATGTCAACAGTAAAAGGATTTATTTTGAAACCTCTCAACTATATACAGGCATATTAACGGTGAACTGAAGAATCAAAATAAAGGTGAAGAATAAACCGCTCCATCTCTCCCTTCACTACACACACCCTGTCTAGATGGTCTGCAGGGCAGGCACACGACTTGCTTTCACTGGAGGAAGTTATGTTAGCCCAACTCCCAACACGGCCTCTGCCTCCTGCAGACTCCAGCCGACAGCCTGACTGGCTCCAGACTTCAGGCAGACCGACCTCAATTCCCACAGACTGGCTTCCCACCCAAAAGCTCCATTATATCAAACAGCCATTTCCCGCCCAGGAAGTGGCTCTCCCTCCTGCAGCATTCTGGGGCAGATCTCACAGCCTTGACGGACTTCCTGTCCTCTCTAGGGAGCTGCCCTCAGACTACTGGTTGGAGACGGGGGGGGGGAATGAGGAGGAGGCTAGGCCAAGGCCTACCTCAGGTTTGATGGTCCCCTCCTATCCAGCCCCCACCAACTTAAACATCCACAAAATGGCATTTCTCCACAGAAGGTGTAAAGCCAGCAGAGGTATGCCCGCTATTGACGGTTTCGCAAAGAGTGCTGCATGTATGACTACCTACTGGACAGAAGTTGTAGGCGTGTGCTTCACGTGTGAAGCTCCGGGCTCAGAACAAGTCCTGGAGAAGCTGAGAGAGGTGGGAGAGGTGTGTGGATGAGAGACCCCTCAGGGCCAACAACTCAGCCATTGAGGAGAGGGAAGGTTTTGGCTGTGGAAGGTTTCAGGCTGAAGATGGGGGAGCTGATCCCTTAGATCTAGAGACCCCTTCCTTCGATGATGCAGCCCTGCCATCTCATGTTGAGGAAGCCCCTCTGGGGCTGTGGGGAGATGGGCTTTTGGGAGTGGGCAATTTGATCATTAGGGATAGAGAGAGCCGGGTCCATATAAAATACTGGGGCAATAGCCCTGTTTAAATAGCGTGCAAAAGTCCCACCCAAACACACCCAACTCCCAATGATAGGCTATTTATATAACAGTTTCTCATTGGTCACTTCCAGAGTCCTGGTGGTCTATTGTTCTAGCGCTTCAAGCTCAGCCAGTCTCTGGTAAGATAGTCCTGGAATGTTCCTGACCTAATACAGAACAGTCCATGACGCGTGTTTCGATGCCAAGGGTGACTGGCTTGCCTGGTGCAAAGGTGGTAGAGCTCAAACCCTGTCTGGATAGGCTGCTGGCTGGTGCGGGAGAGGAGTCAGCAGTCACGGCGCATGTTGGCTCCAGTTCCATGGGGAAACGTAGCCTTATGGCCCTTTAGGCAGCCTGTCTGCATGGGCTGCTGGCTGGTGCGGGGGAGGAGTCAGCAGTCACGGCGCATGTGGGCTCCAGTTCCATTGGGAAACGTAGCCTCATGGCCCTTTAGGCAGGATGTTAGAAGCCCAGGGCCTCCAAGGTAGTGTTTTATTTATTAAGAACATTTGTTAACAATTATATAAAAACAAGTAGATAGGTACCACTTTGGTGGGAAGGTAACAGCGTTCCGTGCACCTTGGTCTTTAGTCATGCCGGCCACATGACCACAGAAACGTCTTCAGGCAGCGTTGGCTCTTCGGCTTTGAAACGGAGATGAGCACCGCAACCCTAGAGTCGGATTCGACTGGCTTTCGAGCAAGGGAACCTTTACCTTTATATAAAAACAACAACCATGAAAGGCCACAATTTAAAATCTCCACTTAGGACTGCCAATAAATCACTAAATGAATCAAGTGCAGTCCTAAATTAAATGGGTTTCAACTGCCTCCTGAAGATCAAACATAAGGGGGCCAGGTGCACTTTCTTTGGGAGGCCGTTCCGTAATTGTGGGGCTGCCGCTGAAAAGGCCCTCTCTTGCAGACCCACCAAGCTAGCTTCTTGGATTGACCGGACGGTTAGGAGGACCTGCCCCCATGATCCTAATTCCCAGGCAGGAACATCTAGGACAGGGGTGTCAAACTCATTTGTTATGAGGGCCGGATCTGTCATAAATGAGACCTTGTTGGGCCGGGCCACGTGTGTCATAAAATGTGATGCCAGGTAGCGGAGATACAAACTTTATAAAGGTGACATGCTTAAAACATCAGCACTCTTGCAATATTTTGTTTATTTAACAGTGTCTGATCACTGACACCTCTCGCTCTGAATTATTGCATGAAAATGTCTGTGCTGTTGCAATCCTGAGTGTGCTGTTCAGGTGTGTATCTGTAAGCTGCAGACCTATGATGACGCAGCAGCAGCAGAACTGGAAGAAGAAGCAGAAGACAGCCAGTTCCACTGCGGGCATGATAGAAGTCCTCTGGGGGCCTGATTCAGCCCCCGGGCTGCATGTTTGACACCCCTGATATAGGAGAAGACGGTCCCTCAGATAGCCTGAGAATTCCCACTGGCTCCACGTGCAGGGTGAGAGAGAAAAGCAGAGATCAGGGGTCTCAAAGCATGGATGAAAAGGGGGTGTCGGGAGGTTTAGATTTCTTCCCTTGAACTGAAAGGGAACCAGGTTGCTGGCACTTAAGAGCAAAATAGTTGCAGAGTAGCTTTTAAATTAATCCCTGGAAGGGAGCCCAGGAGTTCCAGTTTGGGATGACTTGTCCCTAAAGGAGAATGAGGGAAATCCTTGGCAGTAATACTGGTGGGGACAGGGGAGAATAGGATGGTGAAAGAGAACTGTGTGAAGGTACCAAAAGGGCCATAGCAGGCAAAATTCCTTGGAGGGAAAGGAGGTGTGTCTATATGCCAGTGCTAGAAGCCCCCAAGCCAAGATGGGGGGGCACGCTTGGTGCTAAATGGCCATTGAGATATAGTGGGCACTTCCAAAGATAACTCTCTGTGTGTGTGTAATCAATGAAATAGTTATCCCTGAAAACAAAGTGACAGGTATGAGCATCATCAAAGTGACAGGGGTGATATGATAGAGGTTTACAAAATTTGGCACAGGATACAGAAAGAAGTCCTTTTCTCCCTTTCTCACAATACAAGAATTTACGGGCACTCCATGAATTCATTGAGCAGGAGGCTTATTTAAAAGGAAGGGCTTCTTCATCCAAAGAGTGATTAACAGGTGGAATTCACTGCCACAGGAAGTGGCGGCCGCGGCAAGCATGGACAGCTTCAAGAGGGGACTGGATAAACACATGGACCAGAGGTCCATGAGTGACTGTCAGCCACAAGGTATAGAGGGAACACTCTGTCTGGGCCAGTGATGCTCTGTATTCTTGGTGCTTGGGGGGCAACAGTGGGAGGGCCTCTAGTGTCCTGGCCCCACTGGTGGATCTCCTGATGGCACATGGGCTTCAGCCACTGTGTGACAGAGTGTTGGACTAGATGGGCCATTGGCCTGATCCAACATGGCTTATGTTCTTATGTCTGAGGCAGTGATGCTTTGTATTGTTGGTGCTTGTGGGGGCCACAGTAGGAGGGCTTCTGGAGCTCTGGCCCTGCTGATGAACCTGATGGCACCTGGGGTTTGGTCACTGTGACAGTGTTGAATTGGATGGGCCATAGCATGGCTTCGCTTATGTTCTTATGACAGGCATGAGCATAAAAGGCTTTAGAAGACAAGTCTGGAGAAGCCCATCAGTGGCCACTAGCCATGGTGACTAAAGGGAACCTCAACATTTAGAGTTTGTCTGGGGCAAGGGAGACAGGGCAGTAAATGGAATACTAATGCTAGGCTGCAGCATCAGGGGGAACGCCTCGGCCTCTGTGCCATGCTGGTACACCATTGTGAGAAACAGGACGCTGTGCTAGATGGTCCCCTGGGCCCGATGCAGGCGGGTGCCGTGATGGACAGCCTCTAGTCCTGCCCTCCAGGCATCCCAGCAAATTGCAGCCTGCAGAGGGGGAGTAAGTAGGCAGACACTCAGTGGCATCATCAACCAATGAGAGCCGTGGAACCTGAGGGGGAGGAGAGAAAAATGGAGGGAAAGTCTGCCATGGCCTCAGGGTTTGGGGAAGCAACCGAGGAAGGGGGGAGCAACCAGGAGAATAGCTATGTAGTTGGGCTTCGCCTGGCAAAGAAAAATAACCCAGATATCCATAGCACTGGTAATATATAGGGCTCAGGGGCTGATAGAGAGGCAGGAACAGAGCAGGAAATCCTGTGCTACCTGAGGGAAATAACCCAAGGAGACCAACTGACCTTACTACAAATAGGCCGGGACTCTTGGGTTTAAGGAGGCGTTCCAAATAAAACCATCCTTCCTTTTTCAATGCCACAAATACCCTGTCGGTCCAGGAAAGCTGTGGGTGTGTGAAAGGGTAACTTGTTTAAGAAGAGGAGGAGGAGGAGATTGGATTTATACTCTGCCCTTTTCTTGGAGTCTCAGAGCGGCTTACAAACTCCTTTCCCTTCCCCTCCCCACAACAGACACCCTGTGAGGCGGGTGGGGCTGAGAGAGAAGAGGTTGGATTTATACCCCCCACCCTTCACTACCCAAGGGAGTCTCAGAGGGGCTTACAAACTCCTTTCCCTTCCCCTCCCCACAACAGACACCCTGTGAGGCAGGTGGGGCTGAGAGAGAAGAAGAGGTTGGATTTATACCCCCCACCCTTCACTACCCAAGGGAGTCTCAGAGGGGCTTACAAACTCCTTTCCCTTCCCCTCCCCACAACAGACACCCTGTGAGGCGGGCGGGGCTGAGAGAGCTCTTTCGAGGACTGCTCTTGAGAGAACAGCTGAGAGGACTTGTGACTGATCCCTTAACCACTACACCAAACAGAACTTGATAAAGAATTGACAGACAAAACAGAGAGACGTGAAGACAGTTGAGGCAGGGGAGACTCATGTTCCTTGACATCCGCTGCCTCAACCAAAGTCATGCAATCCTTGCTTCTATTCTAGGGTTGTAACCAATGTTCCCTCTAAGCTGTGGAGTCTTGTGAGCAGAAATTCTACTTTGGGAGCCACTGGCATTAAAGTTGTGAGCAAGCGATTTGGCTACTGCATAAATTAGTTTGCTCTGGAACCCTCCTTCCTGAGCTGAGACAAAAATGTGTGAGCCGGAGGCTAAAAAACTGTGAGCTAGCTCACACTAACTCAGCTTAGAGGGAACACTGGTTGTAACCCAAAGCCAGTCTTCACAACAGCCCTGCCTGGGTCAAGGCTCGTGAAATGGGAACCTCCACGTTTGCTGCCTGTCCTAAAGAGAAGACACAAGAGCAGGAGGCATTCAAAGGTTCTTTATTCTGGAAAACCACAGCCTGCTCTGCGGAACTGGAGGGGGGGCCTCAGAGCAGCTGCCCCCTACAAAAAAGGCCTTTGAATCTGTTATGCAACTCCAAAGCAACATTGTACAGTAGAACAACATTTGGCCAAGAAACCGTGAATGGGAGGGGGTGGCAGAAAGAAGTCAAAAAGGAAGCTGGAGTGGCATTACCAACTGGACGGTTGCCACATGGAATGTGTGTGTGTGTGTGGGGGGGGGCTTGCCAGCCCTTGTCTACGGTTCCATGTTTTTAAAGAACAGCCTTGTGAAGACATCACATTTCTACTTTCCCTTCCCTTCCTGCCCCTAGCCCCCTTTCCGGAAAACAACTGTGGATTATTTTCCTGGCCAGCAAGGAAGGGGCTGGCAACCAACCAAGTACGTCCGGAGGAGCTGACTGGAAAACTAATTTGGGGACTATTTGAGTGCTCTCCCACTTGTTTCTGCAAAATGAAAAAGATACTCCTCTTCCTCCTGATGTTCCGTTGAGTCGAAACATGGGCGGCAGGCCAGTCCGGTCCCAGTCGCTTGCAAAACCGACTGAAAGGATGCTCAGGAAGCTCTCTGCTGCCATCTGACATCCATCAGCTCACTGGCACACCATGCTGGAGCAGATGCCATGGGGCTTCTCTTTGGAGTCAGGCACATTTCTGTATATTTGAAGTCACAGAAGCAGCTGCTGATCATCAGCGCCCAGGTTTTGAGCCGCCCGTCTTGCCCACTCCAGCCATACGAGACACACTATGCCAGTGTAGGGAACAGAGTTTTTTTTGGGGGGGAAAAGCCATTGTTCAGACAAATGCGCAAGAAATGCCGTTATCAAGCAGCCAGGGCAAGCCAGGAATAGAATGCCTCACTGCAAATTCAGAGAAAGTAGGATGAAACCTGAGTTAAAGCATGCAAGATACGTTTTGGGTTTCCTAACTCTCTCTCACCACCTTAACAAAGATCGGGGATGGGCACCTGAAAGTGTTTTTGCACTAGAAACTACAGACTCAAAAGTGTGATTTCTTGCCTATGTGCCCCAGCAGAAGCCAAACGGAACCTGACTGTCATAGATGTCGGTATCTTCCCTGCCCAGGGCCTCCAAGCCAAAGAATGGGTTGGATCCAGACTCAATCGGCCATTTCCTCTGATTACCTTTTCTCACTGCAAACCCCCTTCCCCCTTGTAGGTCGTTCCCCGCCTTCAGGGAAGGAGCATCAATTCAAAACGGGGGAGATGGCACTGGTCTTTACATCATGATTTCTTAAAAGCACAGCTCAGGCTAAGGCTACATGGTCAGAAGACACAAGGAGACCCAAACGGCTACACCGGCTGTCTCAGCTGCTCCGCCTAGGCAGAAGGCTTCGTGATGTTACGCTTGGCAAACCATTCGTCGCTCCTGTCGGCCGCCATTGCCTGTGTGAGAGAAGAAGGAAAAAGCTACGGGCCACGTCACAGCAAAGCAGGGGTGAGAAAGGAGGTCCACAGAGACGAGGCCGGGAAGTCAGGGCGAGTTAAGAACAGCCGGTTGGGCCAGCCTACCTCACAGGGTGACTATGAGGTCGAAACGGAGAGTGGGAGAGCCGCGCGTGGTGCCCTGAGCGCCTTCAGGGAAGGAATGAAAACAGGGTAGCCACCCGGAGGGGGAAAGTGGGGCTTGTGCCCCTCCGCTCTTTCAATTAGCAAGGCACACCCTATTTGCGTATGCAAGCAAGTGTGATGCCCTGACCTCAGCTCCACTCTCAAATCGCCAGGGATTTTCCAACCTGGAGTTGGCAATCCTGGGATCCTCCCTACATCCAGGAGCGCCACTGCTCAGGGAGCGGCTTTGAGGGCTGTGCCAAGCCAAGCCACAGGGCAGAACGTCTCCCACTCTGGCCACTTGCTACAACTGCAGGCAGCTCCGAAGGATAATCATGGTCCATTCGGCTTTATTCCTGCTTTAATGTCATTGTTGTAAAAAGCTCTGCGACTGTGGACTGGCTAAGCTGGCATTCCAGGATAAAAGCCAAAGAGAACCACCGTCTGGAGTGAAGCACTCACATCGCTAGAGATCTTCTAACCTTAACTAACATGGCCCAAAGTTACATTCCCCACAATTCCTCTTTACAATGCATTTGTATTTTTTTACAAAAAAGCTCCTTCAGACCTCAAACTAGTCTGGCCCTTCAAGCGAATGAAAAAAAACAGATTCGTTAGCTGTTTTTTGTCATTAGCCAAAGCACTAAACTAGTTAATGAGCCAGGCAAGCCCCATCTCGTGAGATCTTGGAAGCTAAGCAGGGTTGACTCAGCAGCGGTGGCATGGTGGCTTGAAGGAAACAGGGCAAAAGGGTGGCCGCTGCCTGCGTGGGCGGGAGGACACCCACACAGGCAGCAGCACAGCAAATGGAGAGAGATGCCCTGTGAGTGACGCACCAGGGCGCCAACCAATTCCGGAGCGTGTGGAATGTTCTAGAGAAGTGCCACCACCATTCGGCTTTTATATATAAGGGAGATTGTATTTACTCAAAAGGAAGATGACTCGAGACTTAAGCCAGCCCCCCCCCCCCCCCCCCCCCCCCCCCCCCGGTCAGCTACGCTGCCATGGGGATTGGGGAGCTCGGTCTGTGTCTGGTTAATTGCTACTGCATTCCTTTCTGTGCTTGTTCTGTTTTGCGCCGAAATGCTTATCTATACAGATGTGCAGGAGGGAGTTGTATTGTCTGGGTTTTCCCTAGGTGCTGTGGGAGAGTGTTGGTTCTCAGCTTTAGCTACCTAATGGTCTCCAAGCTTTGTCCCACGCGCGGGAGGCTGCCTAATTGGCCAGTGCTCTGGGGGGGGGGTTTGCATACGAATACCCTATATCCTATTATGCCCAGGGGGCCGCCGCCATTCTTAACAGTGCTTATGTTACTGCATCTATAGCTCTGCAATAAAAGTATTACCGTTCCTGAATGCGTGTACTTTGTTGTTGGCTATGGGTTCTGACATCCCCCGAAGTTATATACAATTCCTTTATAACCTAACTGTAACTTAATACGCCATCACTGTAACAGTGTAAGGTGACCCCACCACCCCAAAATTGCTGCCAAAGGCAGAACCAGATGGGAGTACCTCCCTCTTCATACTTTCTGGGAAGAAGGAAAGCCTGAAGAGGGAATGGAACCACATGCCGACTTAGGAGAGTCCATGCATTCACCAGTTCTCCTGTTTATTTCATTTGAATGCAGGCAGCCAAGAACAAGCCCTGCCTTGCAGTGGCCCTGCCCATTCCCCGAAAAGCTAAATGGGTGCCAAGAGAAGTACTGGCAGACACCGTGATGCCCACTGACACCTGGAGAACACTGTTCTGGGGTATGCCCTACCCCTACTAGTTCCGCCCACAAAACCTGGAAGCGCCATCCAACTTTTTGAATTTGTAGCAGGCGAGAGTCTAGAATCTCAGGTGCTACAGATTTGCCTACAAGCGTCTGCCAGTCTAACCACTTTGGCTCCTGTCCTTGCAAGGCGGCTTCAGGAAGGCCAGGGCAGCAGCATGTCTCCTGTTAGCAGAAAAAGACCAACTCACCTCATCTAAGAGCTTCCCACCATTCGGGTCCACCTTGGAAAGCTCCCGAAAGCCTTCGCCCCCAACAAAGCAGATTTCGTGGCCATCCTAAAATCCATTTCGGTGGACGGAGAGAAAGGAAGTAGAATTGCCAGTTAGTGGCATTCCT
>NW_015176522.1:168368-174844 GCF_001447785.1 Gekko japonicus | reverse complement strand
CTGTGGGGGGGGGGGGGGCAACAGTGGGAGGGCTTCTAGTGTCCTGGCCCCACTGGTGGACCTCCTGATGGCACCTGGTATTTTTGGCCACTGTGTGACACAGAGTGCTGGACTCGATGGGCCATTGGCCTGATCCAACATGGGCTTCTCTTATGTTCTTAAACTGCGTTCTAGACCAACGCCGATCCCACAGCAGCCACCACTCCCCATACCACATTAGGTTCTGTGTTGTCACAGGGATACTAGCAATCCAGCCTCAGGGATGCAAGAGGTGCTTTAAGGGCAACGTACACGCCAAAAGTCAGGTCCTTGCCCCAAGGAAGTTACAGTCTAAAATTAGACAGTGGGGAGAAGCAGTGTCTGTGGTGGAGGGGGCCAGCGCCTCCCAGAGAGGAAAGGGAGAGGCTGAAGGACAGTCCACCTTGACCTTATTTTAAGGGCAGCTGGAGGAGGAGGGGGGGGGAAATGCCTCCAAGCTACTGGGGGGGGGGAAGTCAACGGCTACCTGTTTAAAGACATCACTGCACAAGTCTACAAACAAGACGACCCAGTAAATAATTTTTAAAGCGTGGAACTTGTGTCCAATATGCTGGCCAGCACTTTGGACAACTTTGAAAAAAGGTTAGGAAAACCCTCAAGGAGGATCGATTGGTTGATCAATGGTCATTAGCCATGGTCACTGAGTGGAACCTTCATGTGCAGAATCCCTCCAAAATGCCAGTCCTGGGAGATAAGGGGGGGGGCAGTCCCCTCACTGTTCTCTGTGGACGTTCCCAGGAGATCCGGCCCCTGGGCCCGATCCAGCAGGGCTCCTCTGACAATTGACACCTTAAAGGGCAACTGAGATGCCCTCCCTCCATTTCCAAGGGCACTCACGGGGTCCGCCAAGATGACCACTTGGACGGTCGCTTTTCCTGGGGTGTCCAGGCTCACGAAAGGCGTCAGAATTTTCTGATTCTCCTTTTTCATCAAGGCTTCGATATCCAGAAGCTTGGGAACAAACAGAACACGCAGGTCTGGAACTGGGGAAACCCAGATTGGAATACATTCAAGCACTAAAGGACTCTGGGGCAAACACACTCAGCCTGGGCTACCTCCTAGGGTTGTTGTGAAGACAAAGTGGTGGCAAGGATAACCTGAAGCTCCTCGGAGGGTAACAACGAGTTTAGAAGACCCTCACGGCAGCAGGAGGACACCCAGCAGGAAGCCAGTGGAGGACTGCTCACAAGAAAACACCCCCTGACCAATGTTCCCTCTAAGCTCTGGAGTCCTGTGAGCAAAAATTCTACTTTGTGAGCTACTGCCATTAAAGTTGTGAGCAGGTGATTTGGCTACAGCATAAATTAGTTTGCTCTGGAGCCATCCTTCCTGAACTAAGACAAAAATGTGTGAGCTGGAGGCTAAAAAACTGTGAGCTAGCTCACACTAACTCAGCTTAGAGGGAACACTGCCCCTGACCTTTCACACTTCCTGGCATTACCACCCCCCTGAAGTTCCTTGGGGATCCTAGTAGGGTCGCAGCACGCTTCAGAGTCCCATTGCCAGGGGAGGAAGGCTGTGGTATACTCAGCAGAGTCAAAAGCAACGCAGCACACACGAGTGTCATTAGCTTTAAGACAAGTCTACTGAAATGAGGGAAGGGTTACACGGAGTAAAAATGCAAGTGCCATTCCCTTCTGTCATGAAAGAGTTAATCTGCTTGTTTGTGTATGCCAATGCTAGTTAGTTAGCTTAGATCCAATTAGATGTTAGCCACGTATTTCCCGCCAGAGGAGGGAAGGTACTATTCCTAATGAGCTGGTCCTAAGATCAGCTATTGGCCAATCGATATACTGGGTAAAGACTATATGTTGTTTGTCATGTATACAACAAGTAGGGGCTTTGGGGAAAGCTCTCTCTCCTTTGTTCTCTCCTCTCTCTCTCTCTCTCTCTCTCTCTCTCGAGAGAACTAACAGCTAGACAAGATGATGGAGCTTAGATAGTTAGGATGTTATTATGCACTGGCTGCCAATAGCTTACCAGATTCGTTTCAAGGTGCTGGTTTTGACCTTTAAAGCCCTATATGGTCATGGGCCTGCCTACTTTCCCCACATGTGCCCCAGAGAGCACTGAGGTCAGGGACACAGAATCGCCTGACTCTCTCCGGCCTGAGAGACGCCAGGTTGGCCGCTGCTAGAGCCAGGGCCTTTTCAGTGGTGGCTCCACACTGGTGGAATGAGCTCCTGGATAACACCAAGGCCCTGCAGGACCTTTTACAGATCCACAGGGCCTGTAAAACAGAGCTCTTCCACCAGGCCTTCGACTAGGAGCCGCCACTGATGAATCTGCCACCAGAACACGCTATGGCCCATATGAAACACTGGTGGATACTGCCTCCCTCTATGGGATTGTATATTGAAGCCGCCGTCATCTGCATTGCTCTTGTTAGAATTTTATGATGTTAGGCAGTTGTTTATGTATATTTTATTGTATTTACTATTTTATTGCTTTTAATGTCTGTTCGTCGCCTTGAGCCGGTTCTCTGCCAAGGCGGGATACAAATTGAAAATAAAGAAAGAAAGAAAATTATATCCCATCAAAGGCAAAACAGGATGACTGCTTTGATGCCACCCCCTGTTCACAAATGGAAGCGGGAATGACATAGCTCCAGGACCCAAGTGATCCTTTGGACAAAAGCACCTGGTGTGCAAGGGAAGGGCTTACCTGCTCCTTTGGGCAGGAGAAGGCAATCCGTCCAAAGGCTGTGCCATGATTCACAGCTTGGCCAATGCCTCGCAGCTCCAATTTGCACTGGCAGAGGAAACAAAAAAGAACAGGAGAGAGCTGCAATGGGCAAAGAAACACGAGCCTGCAGCAATCAGACGTCTGCAGACCATGGACAGAAATCTCGTCATCCTGGCTTTCGTCTGGGTTACACCAATCGACTCCGCAGATCAGCGAAAGGGCTTGGCAAAGAGAAACAGGGCTGGCTCCCTCCTATTCTGTATTGAGTGTGTCTTTAACGGGACATGAGTAGGTCAAAAAGAAACACCTCCTCCAAGTGGCCTCAATGGGGGGCAAAAAAGAAGGCTTGTGTTGAAGCCCTGCTTGCCTTGGAATCTAATATGCAGCTGAGTTAGTGAGATTCATTCAAGTTTGGTCAGCAAATGGGGAGTTAGCGTAGACACTAATTGTGCTTCTCAAAGTGCTGCTGTTAATCACTCAAGTATAAAGACCTTTGCAAAAAGGTTCTCTCTCTCTCTCCAGGACGAAAGGTGAGCTGCTGCACTCTGACGTCTCAACTCTACAGCAACTTTCCCATACCCTAACACACACACAGACAAACGGGCAGAGAGGCACCAAGATCTTTGGCCAGTGCTGCTCTGGCTGTCTCCAAACAACTGTTAATTCCTGATGGCACTTCAGACAGTAGCCCCCCAACAGTGTACAACTCTGCTTTCCGCGTTCACGGAATGGACTGAATGCAGGATCAGGCCATTTCACCAGGTGGGCACCACATTAATACATAAAAGCTGCCTTACGCTGAATCAGACTGTTGGTCCATCGAGGTCAGTACTGTCTACTCAGTCTGGTGGCAGCTCTCCAAGGTGCCAGGCAGAGGTCTTTTGCATGACCGCCTATCCGATCCCTCCAACTGGAGAAGCCAGGGGGGACTGACCCTGGAACCTGCTCTGCATGCAAGGCAGATGCTCGACCACCGAGCTGCAGCCTCTCTGGAGCCCTTTCTTCTGCTATTTATTGTTTTATTTAGGAAAAAAGGTAAATGCTGCCTGTCCAGAGACCCGCTTGAGGCAGCTTCACAAGGAAGAACGAGACAACACGAAAACCATATGAGAAACAAACAGTCTCAGTCTCCAAAGCAGCCGTCAAACAAGCAAAGAGACCACTAGGGACGACGGGTACCAACCTGGTCCTCCGCATAGCCGAGCAGAACGCGTTGCTGGGGCTCATCCTCCTGGTAGATCTTCATGCCCAGCAACTTGGACCAGAAGGCCACCGACCTCGGAAGACTGGAGACAGCTAAGGTCACCTTCAGCACTGGATCTAGAAGAACACACAAGAGCGAAGAAGGGTCATTTCCCTCATCTGGAAGTCCATGAGAGCCCAGCTGCTCGCCCTCCATCCCTCCCACCTCCAAAAGGGTATCTTAGAGCCAAAAAGGAGACCAGTGCCTGACCCCCTCACCCTGACGGCCCTCACCCATACCAGCCCCCTCCCACCACACCCACACTGCAATCTGAACTACAGGTGGACCAGCTGGAACAGACAAGGCACGACGGCTGAAGGAAGGAACACCACGCCCCTCACCTGGCTTCGGTGACTCTCTGTCTTCCAGGTAGAATTTGTAGCCTCCAGGAGCTTCCACTAGATAAATGCCTCCTGAGATTTCCTTGAGGGGCCACTCCAGCTTCCTGGCATTGCTCACTGCTTGGTGGGACACGACAGTCATCCCCTGGCGCAGCCAGAAAACACAAGATAACAGGGAGGTCGGTGGCAGGCCACTGCTTGGAGCAATTATTCCTTACCCCGTGGCAGTAATTTGCCTGCCGAGAAGCATCCTGATTCAGGAACGTATACTAGGCAAGATGCTCTCCGTTTGGATTCTTAGCCTTATCCGTGTTCAGAGTAATCTGTGAACATGACCTAACAGACATCGGACGCTCCCTGCTAAGACTCTTCATTGTAGGGGAACAGCAGTGGGCAGTCTCTGCTTCTGGGAAGCTGGTTGGCCGTGTGTGATCTTCCCTAATCCATCTCTGGGGTGCCCTAGAACTCTGGAAGCTGGTTGGCCGTGTGTGATCTTCCCATTGGGGAACCCCTAATCCATCTCTGGGGTGCCTTAGAACTCAGCTGAAAAGCCAGCAAACTATTCCTGTGCCAACAGTGAAGATCTGGTCATCCTCCCTCCTCTTTTAGATACAAGGTAGACAGTGACAAGAAGCAGGGCCTTTCGACTGTGGCACCTGTCTCTGGAACATCCTCCCCTTTTCTGCTCACCTGGCAGTGAGTCTTTTAAGCTTTTGGTGCCAGTTGAAGACACTTCCCCCTCCCAGCAATTGCTTGATTTATCTGCTGTCCCCTATAGCTTGCACACGTGTTATCTTTTAAAAATGGAGCCCTTTATGCAAAACCTCCTTCTAGGTATTTGCTACCATTTGAAATGGTTTTCCCCCCATTTGTCCTGGATTCTCAAATGATAAGATGTTTGTCACTGTTATTTTTCTTCCTTTATTTGTATGTTGCCACAACAGCCTTGGTCAAGTGATCATAGCTATAAACAGCTACAAATACATTAATTCAAAAGAAACCCAGAGTGCTAGACAAGAGTGCATGGTTTTTAGCACTAAGCGTGGGTTCTAAGGGACATACCTGCAAAATTCAGGGTAATCTCAGAAAGCAACACCTACCAGAAAGTCGTTGCCAAGACGATAGTCTCCGACACCATAATTGTAGGTTAGCTCCGCCACAAAATGATCATCTTCTGGACCATACCCCACCATGGTTTTACTCCATTTGCCATCATAGGGACTAGGAACACATTTGCCTTTATTTGTACACACGTCAGAAAGCCAACAGTCAGTCATCTACAGCTACATTCCTCTGGATCCCCCAAACCTCAACGCCGCAACCCTTAACTAAAGTTGGTAGGCACCTTGTCCAACTGAGGAGTCAAATATTCCACTGTGTATGCGGCAGCTTCCACAACCATGATGGTATCCCTTGCTGGTAGCCAATGCTCCCTCCAAGCTGTGGAATCTTGTGAGCAAAAATTCTATTTTGTGAGAGCTACTGACATTAAAGTTGTGAGTGAGCGATTTGGCTACTGCATAATTAGTTTGCTTTGGAGCCATCCTTCCTGAGCTAGGACAAAAATGAGTGAGCCTGAGGCTAAAAAACTGTGAGCTAGCTCACACTAACTCAGCTTAGAGGGAACACTGCTGGTAGCCACCTCCCTACATATTACTGCATTGCTTTATTTCTGCATAACTTTTTTTTAATGATAACTTTGATATTCCTGGGTGAGAGCCAGAAAGGACGATGCAGTGAGAGCATTCCCATAGTTAAAAGCTATAACAACTAATCACTTAAAAAAATTACTTTATTGTTTCATACAAAAAGTTACAACAGCACATTTTTATAATTAGCAGAGGCATTTATTGTACTCTGATGACATTAACTATTTAAAATGTGAGCATTTGACTGGCCCCAAAAGACAAAAGAATTGGCCATTTGACAGGTCAAATGTTAGCACCTCCAATGTGCTCAGACTTCTGGCTAAGTGTTCTCTTAGGCTTGGTTGATACCTGTAGGAGGGTAAAGTGGAAGAGCCATGAAGGGGTGGAAAGGACTACATGCCTTCAGACAGCTGGAACTGGATTCCATCTCTGCATATTTTCTCACCTAAAAAACTTTCTGCAGACAGAAATCCAGCATAAGGGAGAACATGTCTCTTCCCTTTCTTTGCTTCGAGCGCT
>NW_015176522.1:153725-168320 GCF_001447785.1 Gekko japonicus | reverse complement strand
ATTCTAACCATGCAATCCTATGCAGATCACGCCAGACTAAGCCTGTTAAAAGCCATCAGTTAGACTGCATTAGTACAGGACTGCACTCCAGTATCCAGCACTGTGTTTCAGTCTGACCTTATTGAAAGCACAAATGCTCTCCTCTCTTAATTCTTTTCATCTAAACTCCCCTTTCCCTTCCTTCATTTAAGCTGCAATTTTACTGCTGATACACAAATATCTGAAGCACCAGAATGTTGATGGATCAGCAACAGCGAACCGCAGAAGGCTCTCAAGCAATTTTTAGCTTAGCACGTGTAACCCAAACTTCTTAACATTGTAAACACACTCATTAGTCCCACCTTGCCTCAGGGCACTCTGATTCCCTGAAAACCAGCTTGCATTCACTGGAAGAACAGTGGTAATTGTAAGTACTTAGTGAAATGAATGAGTCAACAAAGTAATATTACTGGCTCCAACAATTAAAGAGCGGTGATATTTTCCTCTAACAACATAAGCATTGCTTAGAACCAATGAGAAAGTCAACGCACCCATTACAGGTAGCTTTGCAACCTTCTTCAAATTCTTCATGTCTTAGGACCTAGAGGTGCAAGCAGAGGTAGCCAATCAAGATTCAGTGCAGCGGCACCATATACTCTGGCACAGAGCAGCAAACAAGCAATCTGTGGGTGCGTTCAGACGGGGGCTTTCTGCCGGCATAAACGCGATCACACTTACCTCCATTTTGCGGTTCCCATCGGTGTACGCCCGGTCACACGCTGCGGGCGTCGGCGGGTTTTTTTTTAAACACAGTTTGAGCATGCGCATTCACAGAATGGCGATCTTTGCGCATGCTCACCCCCCCCCTCCCCATTACATTTAAACTTTAAAGGTAAGGACTTACCTTTAAAGTTTAAAGCCCAAACTGGCCTCCCTTAAGTCCCGGACTCCTCCGGATAGGTAAAGCAAGGGATTTTTATTTTTTTTTAACAACCGCTCAGGGCAAAGCTTCACCCGAGCGCATATCGCTCTGTTTAAAAAAAAAAAAAAATGGCGGGGGAAAACCGGAAGCCTCGGGCTTCCGACGGAAATGGCTAGGCACCGATGGAGAGCGATCAGACAACGGGGTACATTGGAAGCAACCGTTGCACTCAGTATACCACCACTTGGGACCTAGTGGCAGAGTGCAACGGTGTAAAGGGCTTTACATCGGTTAGGGACAGGAGGCAGATGTTTGCCGTCTGCACGCCGGTGAGTACAGCGATTGCAACCGGCACCTATACCGATGTAAAGCCCCCGTCTGAACACACCCTGTATGTCAAGCCCCTGGTTAAGTCTGACCTCTGCCACAAACTCACTACGCAGCCTTAAACAAACCGCTCTCATTTTTAACCTCCATTGGCAATAAATGGATAACAACAGTGCCCCACCTTGTCCTTAGCCCAAAGCACACTGTCAAACAGATGTAGTTGAATATAGATTTTGACTAGTTCACACTTAATATAGTAATTTTTTAAATTTTGTTTTTCCTTCCCTATGGCTTTACATTTTATAAATTTATGTTAATCCATAATGGAAAACTTTACAACATATGTGGATTAGCCTGAGTGATTGCACCTATAGGAGATGGTATTGCAGTGCATTGTCTATTGGGTGTATCACCCTCTTTTTTATTATAGTTCAGTGTTTGGTGTAGTGGTTAAGTGCATGGACTCTAATCTGGGAGAACTGGGTTGACTCCCCACTCCTCCACTTGCACCTGGCTGGATGACCTTGGGCAAGCCATAGTTCTGGTTAGAACTGTTCTCTCAAGGACAGCTCTGGGAAAAGCTCTCTCAGCCCCACCTACCTCACAGGGTGTCTGTTGTGGAGAGGGGAAGGGAAAGGAGTTTGTAAGCCGCTCTGAGACTCTGAGTGAAGGGCGGGGTATAAATCCAATCTCCTCTTCTTTTCTGCCTTTGTTTAGTGTGACGTTAAATTTTAGACAGGGGGTGTCAAACACAAGGCCCGTGGGCCGGAATCAGCCCTACCAGGGCTGTTATGCAGCCCGAGCAACTGGTGCTAGGGAGGCAGTGCTGGGGGGAGTGGGGGGAGCCACTCCATTGTGGTTTCAGCATGGCAGAACAACCTCGTCTGCAGCAGTCAAGCATCGTGGGAGCATCTGGCCAGCGCTGCACTGCTGCCTCTCCAGTCTGCCTTTGTAGTTTTTCCTCTGCACCCCCGTCTCACCCCATACGGCCTTGCAGTGAGGACACACCAACTTGGAGTTTACCATCTGCTGTCCTTTATACAGTTTCTGTCTCCACTATCTGGCATTACGTTTTATGGCACACATGGCCCGACAAAGTGACATTTATGTCAGATCTGGCCCTTGGAACAAATGAGTTTGATACCTCTGCTTTAGATAGTCTGGTTTGCTTAGAATCTCTTTGCCTAAATTGACTGTTTCATTGCCTTGGTTAGTTTTTCATTGTTTGCTTGTAAGGCTTTCTAATGTTTAACCTTACTTAGGTTCCATTTTTTAAAATTAGAGATGTGTGCTATTTGAATGATTTAATTGAATTATTTGTATCAATTTCAGGAAATAAATATTTTTCAAAAGTAAAAAAAGTTGTAGATTTTCTGGGCTGTATGGCCGTGATCTTGGCATTGTAGGACTGGACGTTTCGTCAGGAGCCAATGCCAAGACCACAGCCATACAGCCTGGAAAATCTACAACTAAAGAACTCCAGTTGTGAAAGCCTTTGACAACATTTTTAAAAAGTGCCCTACCTTGCAGGGTAGTTGTAAGGATCACAACAAAAGATAATATACATGAAGCATTTTGAATGTTTTAAATTGCTACATAAACGTTAAGTATTATCATTACTGTGACTGCTATCAAGCTCAAGCACTTCCCTTAGGGGTGCCAACCTCCAGGTGGTGGCTGGAGATCTCCCACGGTTACAACTAATCTCCAAGCAATAGAGATTAGTTTACCTGGAGAAAATGGCTGCTTTCAAAGTTGTACTCTATGGCCTTATGCCCCAAACCCCACATTCCTCAAGCTCCACCCACCCAAATCTCCAGGTATTTCCCAAACCAGAGCTGACAACCCTATCTTCCCTCCCAACCCACAAAGTCTAAAGATTGCAGTTCCACTCGTGCTTCCCCAGCAGAAAGGCCCACTGAAAGGCTTACTCATGAGAAAACAGGCACAGAATTGCACTGCAAACATGAGCAGCTGCGATGAATCCTGCTCTTCCCTCCCCTGGGATCGTTTTCAACCTAATTCTGATTTACTTCATTTAAGCACGCCGTTACCCCTAAAGAATACCCACAGCGGCTTTTTCATTCGCCTCTCCTCTATAATGCCCTACAACAGTCCTGTGAGGTCGGTCCCGCTGAGGGCCAGCATTTCGGATGGATGGACGGATACCATCCATTGGGGTATCACAGATCAGGTCCCCCTGCAAGCGGGCAGCCGTAGTAAGGCACGGTTGGATAATCCTCGGCCTCCGTAGCCAGGACCGTCATCCATCCTCTACTTCCTTCCACTAGTTGACTTCCCAACTCCTCCGGCTTCTCCCCTCACTTACGCGCATGCCCAAAACCTCCCGGTAGAAGCGGACGGTCTGGGCTCGGTCGGCGACTTTGAACACGAAATGCAGCGCTCGCCGGGCCCCCATTTTAAGACTACGGACTCTCACACACACACCCCTCCCGCAGGCTCGCGTGCACAACAGCGCAGGTCTTTTTGCTTCGCCCGCCCTGCGGCGCGGGGCAATGACGTCACCCACGCGACGGTACCCAGAAAAGCCGGCTGTCGGGTAGACGCTCTACCCGGGGGATTCGATGGTGAGGACAAGGCCGAGCGACGCCGCGGCCGGGCTGGAGGTTTTAAAGAGACGGCGGCGGAGGACCCTCCAGTGTCGCCAGGGAGAGAAGCGCTACAGGCACCCCCATCGGACTCCCGCTCTGGGTGTAAATGAGAATTTTCTTTCCCGCACAGGAATATGTTTTTATTTTATTTTAGAAAACCTTTCGCCATACATACAATTTGTTACAAGGTACATGTATCTCCCAGATTACAAATACAAATTCTAGCAATTTGACCTGTACTAAACTACAAATCGACTGATTTTAGCAAGGCTTTCATAAGGATAAATCCAGGTGGTCAGCCGTGTTGGTCTGAAGCAGTAGAACGAATTAAGAGTCCAGTGGGGCACCTTTAAGACCAACAAAGGTTTGAGACGGTGTGCCTTGCACTCGAAAGCCCATACCCTGAATAAACCTTTGCTGGTCCTAAAGGTGCCCCACTGGACTCTAAATTTGTTCTAATACTTTCATAAATTTAACAATTCAACACGTCACTAGTTTCACCTTTCTACAGATTATCATGTTTAACAAATTAATCCATTTAATGATTACGTTTATGCTAAACTAATACTTCATACTGTAGGAATGGGGGGCAGGAATAGAGTTGGAAGGCTAGAAACACCGACGTGTACCGGACACTTGGGCAAAATTGGAAGCCGCCCGGTATCACGGCGCGGAAACCCTCCCGGCTTCGGTGTGGAAGACTGAATGCCCCTTTCAGTGTCACTCCAACAGTGTAACTTTTTTTAAAAGTCTCCGCAAAGAGAAGGCCGAGTCCTGCGTGCAACCGGAGGCCTGATTGTCAAGCGGACCACCAGGGAAATAAACGGAGCGGATCTCGTGCAAAAACCGCATTTAGAGGGAGTTCCGGTTCCGCCGACACGCCCCCCTCAGGCGGAAAAGATCGCGGGTTCTCAGAAGGTTGCTATTAACAACGCACATCACGTGACAAAAATAGCTTCACGACACTTTTCCTTCCTTTGCCCACAACCAAACTGGCGACGCCAGAAAACGGGGAGCCATTACTATTAGCAACGAAGGTCGCGTCACACCGGAAACGTTGAAGTCGGGGCCTCTTCCGTTTTGCCCTCGACCAAGATGGCGTTCCTCGTGAGGCGAGCGGTGCAGCTCTCCTTTTTGCTGCCGAGGCCGCCGTCGGAGGGAGCCGGCCGCGTGCGAGGAGTACGGGCGCTGCGCAGGACCCCCGTCCGCGTACTCCCTCCCCGCGTGCAGGCGAAAGAGGCCGTGCCTCAGGCCCAACCGCCAGCCGGCCCCCGCAAGAAGCCCCCCGCCCGGGAGTGGGAACCACCGGCGGTGGAACCGCCGGCAGAGGCGGAGCTGCGTTATGAGCGGGCCTTGCCCGGCGACAAAAGGCTGAGGTAAGACGTCCCGCCTCCCTTCCTGCAATGCCTCCTGGGAATTGTAGTTTGAGAGAATGCCAGGGAAAGCGCCCTGGCCGACAGGGGCGTGGCGCTGGATTCTCCACGCGGCGTGGGTCGGGGGGGGGGGGAGGTTCTTTGAGCCACGTGACCCTGTTGCTCCTCCTCGCAGGACGAGTTACTGAAGCCTCTGAAGTAGCGTTGCCAACTCCGTGTTGGGAAATTCCTGGAGATTTAGGGACCTCATCGCGATACAGCGCCAGAGAGTTCAATCTGTAGTCGGGGGTGATGGCGTCGATTGTATTTCCGGGATATCTCCAGGCCCCGTCTGGAGTTTGGCAACCCTACTTACAGCACCTTGTTCCTGCCTGGTGTAATGGTTAGCGCGTGAGGCTTCATTGTACTTCCGACCCTGAGATCCCCATATTTTATGAGAAAGGCTGGCCTAGAAACGCTTCCAGTCCGAGCATGCTGCAGCGGTCTGCAGGAGAGGTCCCCCCTTCCCGGTGCAGACAGGCAGAGCTAGGCCTTAGTTTCTCTGGTGCCCGCATCCCCTCCCTGCTGCTTATGGGCCAAATCTGGAACCCAGAATCTTCTTCTAGCTTCTGAGGTTTTAGGCCTTGGAGCAGACATTCAAGCATGTGTTTTGCACCAGAAGGATAAGGAAACAGGCTCGGAGGGTTTTTTTGAAGATAGACGTGAAGAGGTTGACAGCAAGGGACCTCCATGGTCCAGCCCCCTGCACAATGCAGGAAATTCACAAATACCCCCCCACACACACACACACCCAGTGACCTCTGCTCCATGTCCAGAAGATGACAAAAAACCTCCTGACAAAAAATTGCTTCCTGACCCCAAAGTGGCGATCAGCATTTCCCTGGGCGTGTAAGAAAGGGCCACAAGAACCAAGCACTGATGCAGCCCTTCCTGCCCCTCCCTCTCGTGATCTGCCTCAGTTCACAGAATTGGCTTTGCTGTCAGAGGGCCATCTAGCCTCTGTTTGAAGTAGGAGAGCCTACCACCTCCCGAGGAAGCCTGTTTCACTGAGAAACCGCTCTAACCTGCCAGGAAGTTCTTCTGAATGTTTAGCTGAAAACTCCTTTAATTTCTGCTTCGACCTTCTGGGGCAACAGAATACAACTCCATACCCTACATCGTTATTTCCAACCTCTTTCAAATAGCCTCATCGCCTCCCTACCCGCCGATCCGTTTGTTTCTAAATGGTCACAATTAATATTTGATAATATCCATTCATTTGGCATTGATTTAAATTCCTTGGCCAACTCTAGTGAAACTTATATATGTTGTACAATCTGAAGGAGAATCTGGGATATTGATTCTCAACTAATAAAAGCCAGAGCAGAGGGAACTTGTTCACCGCATTTCCTGGGCCTTTCCTATTTACAAAATTCTATGGCTCAGTACTTTTCAAATTCAGCAATACTCTCGTGATGTAGAGCTTTCATGCTGGCAAGATTCAATATATTTCCCTTGGCTGTGGTCAGAGGCAGATATGAGGGCACTTCCCCCTTAAGGAAAGACTCTGCAGGTGTCACTGCAGAGAACCTGATTCTGTACAGCATATCCTTTTATAGTGCCCGTTGTTTACTCAGTTACGTTTATGTTTGATTGGCCCTTTCCTCCAAACCTTTAAGACCACAACCTCTAGAGCATTCAGTTCTTGCTGGTAGACAAATTCCCTGAAATTACCGAGCAGGTGACAGAGTTCTTTGCAAACGTACAGAAAGGGAGAAAGAGAAATGAAAAAGGGGGGAAAGAGAGACTATATAGTGTCTAACCGTGTTTTATAATGTTTCTCTTCTCTGTTTGTTAAGCTTACTCACCGTAATTGGTTTTAACCTTAGTGACACTTGAGATTATTGTGTGTTTTTTTCTTTTTATTATTATTACTGTTATTGTTGTTCAACAGTATAGTTATTTGTATTTACATTACTTTAACTTTGGCTATTTGGCAAACTGTATTGTTAGTTCCTCTTTGATTTTACTGCTACCCCAATAAAGGTTGTGATGATGATGATGGTGAACTCCACCCCATCCTCTACAGGACAGCCCTTCAAGTACTTGAAGATGGCTATCCTGTCACCTTTCAGTCACCTCCTCTCCAGGCTAAACATCCCCAGGGGATGGGCAAGAGGGTGGGCTGCTGAAGGAGTCGCACCAAGACAGGACCCACGTACGCTCATGCCTCTTTCTCTCCTCCTCTGCTTTTCACCGTGGCCCACAGGACAGCTCCCACCTCCTCTCCAACCTGTCCCTCTCTTTTCTCAGCTGCCACCATGAAGTCACTAGTTGCAGGATGGCTCCCCTCCCTGTTATTGTCACAGGGAGGGGAAGATGAGAATGTGAGAAGTTGGCAAGGAGGAAGGAAAGAGAAGGATGCCAAGGGCAGGAGCAGCCGTTAGGGAGGGCTGGCCTGCAACCCACTTCAGGGCCCCGACCCACAGGCTGGGAAACACCAGTCTAAATCATGACAGTGGGGAAGGGCAAGGAAGAGGGACACTGTAATCCTTGGTCTTAGATTCCATCGGGGATGAAGTGTCAAAAGACTGGAGCCACCCAGGGCTAGTAGGTATCACATCTGGCCAGGGGAGGTCCACTGAATTCTCCAGTCCTGGTTTTGACTACAAACGACCAGGGCTGGTTCGGAGATGAGAATGTGAGAAGTTGGCAAGGAGGAAGGAAAGAGAAGGATGCCAAGGGCAGGAGCAGCCGTTAGGGAGGGCTGGCCTGCAACCCACTTCAGGGCCCCGACCCACAGGCTGGGAAACACCAGTCTAAATCATGACAGTGGGGAAGGGCAAGGAAGAGGGACACTGTAATCCTTGGTCTTAGATTCCATCGGGGATGAAGTCTCAAAAGACTGGAGCCACCCAGGCCTAGGAGGTATCACATCTGGCCAGGGGAGGTCAACTGAATTCTCCAGTCCTGGTTTTGGCTACAAACGACCAGGGCTGGTTCATGCAGGTTTCCTGCTGCTGAAAAGGCGCCTGGGCTGGTTCGCTTGGCAACTCTGACCCGTTTTCCCACAGCAAAGTGGTGACCATTGCCAAATCCAGGGCGTTCCGGGAGAGGCACGGGAAGATCTTGCTGGAAGGCCGACGCCTCATCACCGACGCACTGGCCGCCGGCGCCGTCCCCCGGATGCTCTTCTTCAGCACCGTGGATCACTTGCGGGAGCTGCCGGCGGCCCGGCTAAAAGGCGCCAGCCTCGTCAAGGTCCGGTTCGAAGACATCAAGACCTGGTCGGATGTCATCGCCCCCCAGGGGGTGATCGGTAAGTTGCCTTCCGAGAGGGAGGAGCCCGTCGGATCTGCCCCGCCCCCGGCTCCCCAAGCCAGCCTGAGTCATCACTGACGAAACCGCTTTGGAGGCCTCAGGGCGTCCCCAAAGAGGACGCTCTTTCAAGGGGCTCACAGATTGGCTTCCTGTCTCTTCCGGCCTGGTCTTGTTTCGCCATCAGCTTCAATCCGTCTCGGGTCTGAAGCAGGAACAGGCAGAAGGGAGGCGTTAGGCCAATCCCAGTTGGGTCTCTTTGCTTCGAATTGCTAGAACCTGCGCAGACTCTTCAAATGGCTTTAAAATGGGCCAACCCCCCCCCCCCCAAAAAAAACATAATCTACTTCACAGGGCTCTTGCAACACAATGAAGGGGGAGAGACTCTGAGCCCGTTGGGGGAAGGGACAAATCAAAGTATGATGCCCAGCCTTGGGACCACAGATGAATTGTTATATCTGTTGGGAAAAACCTACGCATGCCATCCAACGTCTGCTCGCTCAGTTTAAGACACGCTGTGATAGAAGGGGTTTAAGGATTCTGGGGGGAAATGGAGCCCCTCCCCATCGCAATGTCTCCCCCTCTCTGCTCATTCATTCCCTCTGCCGTGGACTGTCTTACCAGCCCTCCCCTCCCCTCTTTGCTGTCAAGTCATAGCTGACCTATGGCAACCCTGTGGGGTTTTCAAGGCAAGAGACATTCAGAGGTGGTTTTCCACTCCTGCCTGTGTCACAACCCTGGTATTCCTTGGAGGTCTCCCATCCAAAACTAGCTTGGGCCCTCCCTGGTTAGCTTTTGAGATTTGATGAGATCGGGCTAGCCTGGGCTATTTGGGTCAGGAAATCTTTGTCCTTTACTCAAAACATTTTGCATTTGTGCCGTTTTGGGTAAGGTCTCTGGCTGCTTTTATGAGCACATGCAAGCTTGGCACTCCTTTCAGGGGACGGTTTTCCCTGCAGTCCATTGGGTGTGATGCTGCCTTCACATTTGGTCCCCAGCCTTTCCTCCTAGAATCGTGTCTCGGCCTCCATTTGTTTCTGCAGGGATCTTTTCCAGACCGGATCACGCCAAGATGACTTACCCGGAGGTTCCGCAGAAGCACAGGCTGCCCTTGTCTCTGATCTGTGACAACGTCCGTGACCCGGGCAACCTGGGGACCATCCTGAGATCAGCCGCCGGCGCGGGCTGCGAGAGAGTCTTGCTTGTCAAAGGTAGGGAGGGGCTCGCGTGACCCTGCTTTTATTCCCTGGAGGTGGGGAATCCCACCCCCTCCCAAGAACCAAGGCACTACCTTTTTAGGAGTCCGACTCTATTCTAAGGCAAAGGGCTCTTGTGTGTGTTGGGGGGACGGGGGACTTATAGAGAATTCAGCCAGAGAGTGGGCAGTTGGTATGGTCGTTGTCCAAAGAAAAGCCACAGAAATAGGACAAGGATTGTGCTGCTGGGAGCCGAGAAGACCGAGGCTGCCTGCCAAGGTGCCTCTCCACCCCCAAAGTCCACATTTGCTGGCACGAGGCGGGGTGACACGTTTCAAGGCCACTCGGCCCCCTCTTCATGTGTGTAGAGCTGCATGCGTACCCAAAACTGTGGCCCTTCAGAATTGGGCGCTCAGGCCCGGAAGGCAGTCTTGCGGAGGAGCCTGGCCAGGAGGGAGGCAGAAGGCCGTTCTCCAGGGCAGAGACCAGCAAGAACTTCCCACAGGTCCAGAAAGGCTACCCCACACGGAGGGCGTTGGGTGTCTGCTTGCAGGCTAGAAGCACACATCACTCGGTGCGGCCCTTCTGCTGCCGCACTCCTTCCCCTTCCCAAATGACTTGGAAAGGCAACCCAAGACCAGCCTCCTCCAAGTGTGGCAGGTAGCCTTCAAACCCTGCCCCACCCCTCTGATAGGAGGCTGTGGCACTCACCCACTTTTTTGTTCCTTTGTTTGGTATTGTGTGTGTGTGTTTGCTTGCGAGCCTGGAAGTCATGGTGACTTCTGGCGACCCCTAGTGGGGCTAGGACGTTTTTCAGAGAGGTGGCCTGATAACCTGCCTCTGCGTCCCGGACCTGGTATTCCTTGGAGGTCGCCCTTCCAAGTACTTGCCAGGGCATGTCACCCACTTCCGATGCTCGGTCCCACTGTGGATGATGAAGCCACCTTGAAGCGGTGGGTCTCACTTGCTCCTGATTTCTGCCACTGACCCCTGGTGCTGCCTTTCCCCTCCTCTCTCTTGCCAGGCTGCGTCGACGCATGGGAGCCCAAAGTGCTTCGGGCCGGGATGGGTGCTCACTTCCACCTCCCCATCATCTCTGGCCTGGACTGGGGGGAGGTCCCCAATTACCTCCTCCCCGACACACGCGTGCACACGGCGGACAGCACCATGGAGCCCAGCCTTCGCGCCCAAGAGGAGCCCGCTTTGCCGACAAAGGCCAGCTGGCCCTATGAGCAGAGGGCACAGCCAGCTCGGGTCAATTGGGGCTCTGACGCGGACAGCGAGGAGTCAGCCGGGCCGGGCCCGTTGGAAGGCCAGCACTACTGTGAGCCGTGGATGGAGGTCCCCGTGGCTCTGGTGATCGGGGGAGAGACCCACGGCGTGAGCACGGAAGCCAAACAGCTGGCGGGCGGCACAGATGGGCAGCGGCTGGTCATCCCTGTGGTGCCCGGCATGGAGAGTCTGAATGCTGCCATGGCCGCCAGTATCCTGCTTTTTGAAGCCAAGCGACAGCTGCGCCAAGGAGAGGGAACAGGAAACCATGAGGAGCCAGAGGGCCAGCGTCAGCCACAGCTGCTGCGCGTGGGACGCCTGCCAGGCAAGTAGCTTAGCCTCGCCTTCCTTTGGGGCTGCACTCCACCTTTTCTGGCTAGAGGAACTCACTCTGCTGCCCTGGAAAGAGAAGCAAGTGTCGCTCAGAGCCGGGCGCTTAGGAGTATTTGCCCAGTGTGCTCCTTCAGAACAAAGGCATGCAGAAGACTTGCGGGGAGCGTGAGCACCTGCCAAAACAGTGAGGCAGACCTGGGTGGGAGTCTGGGCTCTACCGATCCAGGCTGCAGAGTGCTCTGCAGGGTCCCTCTCTCGGAATGCCCTCTCCATCAGCTCCCTGCGTGGAGGAAGCCCGGCAGGGAGGAAGGCCGAGCGTAGCCCTCTCCTGGCTGCGGGGGAAGAGTTTTCCAGAGAGGAGCATTCCGAAATAGGGGCCCCTCCCATTTGCAATGGAACAGTCTGGCCTTCTGCCATTTACAAGTGTTTGGATTTCAGGGGGGAGGGGAAGGGGGGGGTGCCTGAAAAGCTTGGCCAAGTTTGTTCCAACCTTGCCCACGTAGCTGGCACAAAATGCCCAGGGCAGCATTTGCCAACGTAAACTTGAAATAAATTGCCTCATATGTGACTCAGTGGCTGGTGCGGGATTCGTGATTCTCTCCACGGCATGCCATGACCCCCCAGCTGAGGACGCAGAGGAGTGTTTGCCAGCGTACAACACAGGCAAGCTTGTGGTCGTTGGGTATCCTTGCCTTTCTCCTTCTGCTGAGTGACACTCTAGTGTTCCCCTGCTGCCCCCTCCCCCGGCAGGGGAGTGTTTGCCAGCGCCTTCCGCTGCAGACTGAAAGCACTTCCTCCTCTTCCCAAGCTGGTCTCCCAGGGCTGGTCCCCTCCCACAGAGGACATTTTAAAAACCTGTGTACTCACTGAGTCGAGGAGAGAGCCTCCCCCAGCGCGCCTTCCATCTGTTTCCACTGAAAATGGCCAGGCTGTTTACTGTGAAGCCAGATGTGTACAAAATCAACTCTGGATTTGCCTGTCAGTCTGTTTAGAATAAGGGAGAGGGAAGCCGCTCGTCCTCCAGCGGTCTGTAGTTTCTGCTCTCAACATGTCTCTGTTATGAACCGAGAGTGCTGGTTTTTTAAAAGCCCTACTTGGACCACTCCACGGCGGCCTCTCCTCCCAAATTCTTGCCTTTGCCACGGTCCGGAAGCATGTTGGGTTATTTCTAAAGTGTAGCCTGAGTGTGATTTTTTTTTTAACATATCAGTAATCCTTGAAAGTAGCATTTTGCTCACCAGATTGTATTTAATTCTATAGGTTTTTAGTAGATTCTAGATTAGATTTTGATGAGTGCAAAACTCAGTTTGGCCAGACGGTGGCAGCACCCGCACAGGTGTAGTTTATGGCAGAAAAAATTGTTAGGCCGCCACACCTGACCTCTCTGATGCTAGCCCCTGGCAGGAGAAGAGCATATGTATTATGGGCTGCACCACATCTGTCTGCACAGTGAGGATTCCAGCTCTGAATGCTTCTTCACATAAGGAAACTTTGCACAGCAGGGGGGAGGAAGGCTTGTCCCTCTCTGGACTTGCTGTAATGGTTTTCCATTTGCAGGGATTTCTTTAAATATAAGCTTTCATTCTGAAATCATACACACACATGCACGCACATCCCAGTGATCTGAATTAGTGTAGTTTGGTGTAGTGGTTTGGAGCACGGACTCTAATCTGGGAGAACCAGGTTTGATTCCCCACTCCTCCACATGCAGCTCCTGGTGTGACCTTGGGCCAGTTACAAGATCTCTCAAAGGCAGTCCTCGAAAGAGCTCCCTCAGCCCCCACCTACCTCACAGGGTGTCTGTTGTGGGGAGTGGAAGGAAAAGAGATTATAAACTGCTCTGAAACTCCCAAATGGAGGGTGAGGTATAAATCCAATCTCCTCCTCCTCCTCTTCTGTTCTGCCACCATATGGACGGGACACTGGAATTACCGCTCACATCTCCTGATTTGCACACCCAGAAACGATCCCTATAATCCCACGGCATGGATTAGTTTGTTCTTAGAAGGCTTTCTCCTGTGCCCAAAGGTAGCCCATGAACCTCACTACGTACGAATAGGCCAGACTCCCAACCAGCACAAGTCATGAGAACAGTTTTTATTACAAAGTTCCAATCACCATGTACAGTTTTTACAATGTCACTCTGCCAAGGGATGGAACCCGTGTGTGTGTGTGTGTTGTGTTGTTGGCTGTGCCAGTCAAAGCAGCCTCCCCACCCCCCACTCACAAATGTCTGAACAGAGCATCCCAAAAGACAGGGCCCTTTGGAGGATCACCAACAATTAGGTGTTTAGAAGAGGGGAGCACTTGGGAAGAGAGAATGACAGCAGTCCTGGTGCATGGGGGGGGCACAATGCCCCCCACTGCTGGTCACAGAAGAAAGACCCTGGCACACCACAGAAAAGCCACTGGGTGGTTTACTGCCCACAGGTTGAATAATACAGATGGGGCCAATCCCTCTCTGCCTGCCCTACCTCCCAGGGTGACAGTAGAGGGGAGCTACTAGCCGTGGTGACTGAGAGGGGGGGACCTCTACATTCAGATGCACTAAGCCTCTGAATCTCAGAGCCAGGAGGCAACACCAGGGGAAGGCCTCGGCCTCCCTGCCCTGTTGTCGGTCCTCCGGAGGAACTGGCTGGCCACTGTGTGGGAGACAGGATGCTGGACTGGGTGGCCCACTGGCCTGATTCAGCAGGGCTCTTCTTACGAGAACACTGCCTACCGTCCTCCCTCCCAGGAGGAAGGGACATTCCGCGAAGTCTGAGCCGCAGGTTCCTCGGGAGCGTCAGAGTGGGGCTGAACTCTGCCTTTGACTGCAGGGGCGCACGCCACAGGATTGCTCGCACCTAGACAGCTCCACCGGGTTGGAATCTATCCAGCTGTGGGCTCAACCACTGCAGTACCCCCCCCAGTCATACTCTAGGGTCACTGCTACAATGTGGGGGACCAAAAATGTCTCGGGAGCCCTAGTCTGTCTGTGTGGGAGCCCGTGGGAAACCTCCTCTCTGGCTGACCCCCCCCAGGGGGAGGGGGGCAGCACCAGCCGTTTTCCAGGCAGTCATGGCCAAGCAAGTTCCGGGGGGGGGGCTGATTTGGGGCCCCAGATCCTCACAGGCACCCAAAAGTTTCTGGGCACTGGCCGTTGGCCCAACTGCTGTGCTGGGGCCTCTGCCCAGGGGCAAGGCAGGTTCTTTCCCACTGGGCCCTGAAACCTGGCCGCATGGGAGACCCCCGTAGAGCCTGGTGCTGTCATCCAAGTGGATCTGTGTCACCAGCGCACCCCC
>NW_015176522.1:142192-153610 GCF_001447785.1 Gekko japonicus | reverse complement strand
ATCCTGGGTCCAGGAGCAGCACAGCAGGTGACTGGTCTGGATGAGGCCCGGCTCCTGAACAGAAGCAGACACCTTGCCTTCCCCCCCCTCCGGAAATGAACATTGGAAAGAGGCACTGAATTGTGGTTTCCACTCCTGCTCCCAGATAGAAGCCCCAGAAATCGGTGTGTGTGTGTGTGTTGGGTTTGAAATTTAAACCTATGTCTAAAAGACATAAGAGTGGACCAGAAGCAGACACCTTGCCTTCCCCCCCCTCCGGAAATGAACATTGGAAAGAGGCACTGAATTGTGGTTTCCACTCCTGCTCCCAGATAGAAGCCCCAGAAATCGGTGTGTGTGTGTGTGTTGGGTTTGAAATTTAAACCTATGTCTAAAAGACATAGAGTGGACACCCCCCCCCCCCCAGCTTGCTGTCACAGCACACCATGGAAACAAAACCTGAACTATTTGGACACAATTTTGTCCGTTTAAAAGGAGCCCCGCTTACTATTTGGGGCAGATGTGGAAATGGGGCAGAAAGAAGAGATTTTGTTTATTGCTCAGTTTGCAAAGATTTTGTGAATGCAGAAAGAGGAGTAGAAAGCCCCCAGACATAACCCCCCCCCAACACACACACCCAAACACGTGCACCCAGAGTTGAATTTGGGAAACGGCCCACTTTAACCTGCTAGCTAGCGCCCCTCCTAAACAGCAAACAGCCGCTGCTTCTGGCTCCCCCCCCAGAGGCTCCGTGGGGGCCCCCTCCCCAAGCAGCCACCCCCTCTCCTCCGGCCAGCGCCTCCCTGCTTGGAAACAGCACCTTTGAAGGGTAATTGCGGCAGCGGAGAAGACTGAAAGCAAGGCACCACGAGGAAGTCTGCCACCAGGCTCTGCACAGGGCCGGGGAAAGTCCTGCTCTTTGAAAACGGGGTCCAAGTGGGGCAGGCCCTCTCCCGCCTGGCCTCACCCCCACGGGCACTTCAGATGGGTTCCGGTTTCAGCTTGTCCAGTAGAAAGTCATTCACAAAGGCTTCCACGATGTCGGGGGTGATCTCCTCCACGTCCATAACGTACTTGGCCCGGGCGGACATATCCAGGATGGTGAGGAGCGGGGCCGCTTCGGGGAGGTTGGTGTAATCCCGAAGGGAGTCGGTCATGTTGTCCTGAAAGGCCAGGGGGGGGGAGAGGGGCCTGGTGAAATCGGGGCTGAGACACATCTTGACCAGAAAGTGGCCACACAAGCCGTCTGCCCCATAATGCCGTCATGTATAACAAACCTATAGGGACTGTGGTCTCTGGAATCACTTGTCCATTTGCTCTCTGATCAAAGAGCTGGGAGCTGGAATGGTACAGAAAAGGGTGTCTGCTTTTTGGGCACCCGCCTGGCGGCAGGCCTGTCCTTCAACCCAAAAGGCTGAGTCAGCCTCCTGCACGAAGTGCCTGGAAGGAGCACGGCCTTGGAAGAACCACGCCCGGTTCCCTCCTCCCCACTGGCCTGAAGATCCCTGTAATGGTGCCATGACTTCTTGCTGCTGTCTGACACGCTGGCACCGCTAGTGCGCCAATACAGTGCAAGAAGCCTTCCTATGCATCTGGATAAACACCTGGAGCAGAGGTCCATCAGTGGCTATGAGCCACAAGGTATAGATAGGAACTCACAGGCTGGGGCAGGTGATGCGCTGTATTCTTGGTGCTTGGGGGGGGGGAACAGTGGGAGGGCTTCTAGTGTCCTGGCCCCACTGCTGGACCTCCTGATGGCACCTGGTATTTTTGGCCCCTGTGTGACACAGAGTGTTGGACTGGATGAGCCATTGGCCTGATCCAACATTGGCTTCTCTTATGTTCTAGTGTGGCTGCAGTTGGTGGGAAAGGTGGTCACAACTGTGGGGAGAGAAGGGAGTTACACCAGAGGGATTCTACGCACACACAAGGAACAGTTAAGGAACTGGGGGGCTTTTAGTTTAGGAAAAAGGACAACTAAGAGGGGACATTATAAAGGTTGAGATAATCACACATGCCTGTGGGAAGCCAAACATTCTCCCACTCGTAATTCCAAACCTCTCTGTAGTGGCCAGCGAGATTTGGGACCAATTTGCTCTCGCTCTTGTGGCTTCAAGTAACTGAGTAGAACTCAGACTCGTCCAAGCAGACTTTTCTTGCTCTCGCTCTTGTGGCTTCAAGTAACTCAGACTCATCCAAGCAGACTTTTTCCTGCGCGAGGCTATCGTATTTACCAGTCAAACAAAAAGCGTGACTCAGATCAGGTGGCCGCAGTTTCTGCCCAAAGATGAAGATCCGGGTGTTCGCCTGGGGGCCCAGGACAGGCAGTCCCCATCCATGGCACACGCCACAAAATCAACTTGGGCCTCTCGAACCCACACCGTGACAGGAATGTAAAAGACCTTCCCCATAGGGGATCATCAGTCTCAGTTACCCTCTTTATGGCTCTTCTGCTATCTGGGAAGCATCTTTGAAATGTTCGGAACTCTATTTTAAAACAAAAATGCTTCCCGTTTCACGAGGCTTACTGCTTTATCTGATTTGGTGTGCAGTTTGTTTTTAGAATCCTTTCCTCCGGGAAGCCACCTCCGAAAGGCAGAGGAATGCCTGTCCATGGGAACAGCCGCCCCTCCCCCTAAGTCCCCTTCTTTGCAAAACACAGCACTGACTGAAGGAAGACGTGGCCGCCCTCCGAAAAGGGTCGGAGGAATTCCAGGAGGGCTAGTCTCGCACAACCTCCACATCCAGGGGGAAGACTTCAGGTCCAAACAGCATGTGACCGCTGTCGGAGGGAGCACATGCCGGTCTGGATGGATCTTTGCTTTGGCAGTAACCTTGCTGGGAGCTGGGGCCCGTCTAATTTTTGCCAAGTATCGTTTTCACAGTCTCCATCAACACCGCTGACAGCAAGCAAAAAACTGGGCGTGCACAGTTCTTGAGGGCCCCCTGGAACTGGAGCGACAGAAAAACTTGCTTTGAGTCTCCTGCCTTCCAGGCCCGCCTGTCAGTCAAGCCACGGAGACAATGGGGATGATGGGGGCCACCCCGCCTCCCGCTGAAAGAGGGTGGAAGCCGGGCCAAAGGTTAAGCTCTCTCCCTGTTGGGCAGCAACGCCCTCCCGGGTTGCAAACGCAGCTGGGTGGCTGGGTGCTCACGCCCTTTTGCTGTGCCTGTCAACTCCCCCCCCCCGGCCAAGGACCCCAAAGGGCCGAGAAGGAGGCACCATTCCCTGTCCCCCCTCACACGCACTGAACATCCTGGGAACCTCACCTTCCAGTTTAAAAAGGCAAGTTTCTAGCCCTCAAGACAAAGGGGAAGATAGGCCCAGAAAAGCTGACCTCTCACAGCCAGGGCAACAGAGACTAAGCTATAACCAATGCTCCCTCTAAGCTATGCAGTCTTGTGAGCAAAAATTCTACTTTCTTTTCTTTTTTTTTTAGCAATGTAATGAATGATGGAAAATAATTAAAATACAAATAAAATGCCAAATATTCTACTTTCTGAGCTACTGGTGTAAACGTTGTGAGTGAGTGATCTGGCTACTGCATAAGTCAGTTTGCTCTGGAGCCATCCTGAGGCTAAAAAACTCCGAGCCAGCTCACACTGACTCAGCTTAGAGGGAACACTGGCTATAACAACAGCTCCTTGCCTTCAATCTAGTCCTGACACAGGCAGAAGAAATACGTGCACAACTGTTGCAGAATTCACTTGTTTCTGGGCTCAGGTAGCACAAGAAGCTGAGCTGTGAACCATCAACTCCCAGGCTGAAACGTCGTCGCTTTAAAAGGCCTCCACTCCCCTGCCCCTTCCACCAGTTTGCAGTGTGACATCAATGTCAGCTGACCTTACAGGGCTGTTGCAAAAATATGTGTTCCGTGTAAATGGACAAGTGCTAAACACAGGCTAATTCCGCTTAAACAGCTCACTGCTACTAACGATGGCGCAGGCTGCCTCAGAAAATGCCATTCTGAAAAGAGCCCTGCCCACCGGCACACGATCCATGGGGGGTGCCACCCCCTCCAAGACATCACGGTCTGCCTCTCCCCCATGCTATAAAATGGCGGCCACTTATTTCTAAATGCGTAAAGCCATGAGCATTTCAGTGCACAGAGTGCCTGAAGGTGCAGGGAGGACATCCCAACGGATTTTTTGCAATGAAAACCGCCCATGGTCTTGGGAGTGTTCCGAAAGAAGGACCGCCTGTCGTTCCCGGGGCAGAATGAGGGTGGCCCGTGGCCACTCCAGTGGTGCAGTGAGGTTGGAGCCGCGCCCTGTGGACGGACCACGAAGCCATGCCACACACCAGCACACGAGGGCAAAGCTGAACTGCTACCCGATGCCGGCACAGAAATCCTGCCAGACTTGCTTCCCAGCACCATCCGTCCCCCTCCCTCTCCCATGCTGCAAACTTGACATTTCACCCGTCTCCCCCTTCGCCCCTCTGCGCAGCCCTCCCCCCGGGGTTGCCGTGTCAGCCCCCCAGAGGCCAGGGGCCCGCTTCTGGTGCCTCGGAGGACGACTGCAGCTGGCCGGGGTGGCTTCGGATGCCCTTTATTGACAGCCAACAGGTGGCACCTGTCTTCCGTAGCGCCCGTTTGGCCGGATGATTATTATTTTAAACCGAGCTGAAAAGATGGAGACTGGAAGCCCCGCCCTGCCTGCCACAGAAACCGCAGTGCCCGCAATCAAGGGGGCGTTGCCTGCGCATGCCGCAGTCCTTCCCTTTCCAGGGTTAGCGGCGTGCTCGGGGGCGCCCCGACGCTATAGAGGAGGTGATGAATGGGTCATTCAGGCAGCTGTCAGGGAGGTGGCAAGCAGATGGCGCCCTGAATGAATGAAGGGCAGTGTCCTCATCAACGGGAGCCGGGCTGGCCAGAAAGAGGGGGGGGGATATTTCCAGGGCTATCGGGGAGGGGGAAAGGGTGCAAGAGGACCCCTCCCCTCTTGGTCTAGGAGCTCTGCTTTCCAACAAGAAAAACATTCAGAAATGCTGGGGTGGGGGGGTGGGGGTTAATGGCAGAGTTCTGAAATATGTGGAGGGGGAGACGGGGAGGGGGATGTGTTGCTAACAAAGGTCTGGAAGGAGCAGCGTTTCTGTGTGCCCATTGTGGCGGATTGCGGGATTCTAAATCCAAGGGTCAGCCCCAGAATGTGGAAACCCGGCCCCCAAACCCGTGGCGCTGTTTTTTAAAACGAGAGCTGCCAGCGCTGTCTCAGGCCAAAGGGGACTGCGAAGGGGGAGTTTGCCTGAACCTGGGTGGCCCCGGGGAGCCCGACCTTGGAAGGGAAGCAGGAGTGGCCCCGGTTAGTGTTTGGAGGGGAGACCGTCAAGGAAGTCTGGGGCCACGGTGCAGAGGCAGGCCATGGCGACCCACCTACGGGCGACTCTTGCCACGGTCTGGCCTCCCTCTCTAGCTGGATCTGAAGGAGTGAGCCGTGACTCCTGAAAGCTCCTCCCCTGCTGCAAATGTTGCTAGTCTTTAAGGTGCTTCTGGACGCTGGCTCTTTCCCGCTGCTGCAGACAGACTGACACGGCTCCCCATCTTGATCTGTCTCCTGCCATGAAACCCTACAGGGTCACCCCAAGTCAGCGGCAACTTGAAGGCACTTTGCACACACGCGCGCGCGCGCGCCTGCCTATTATGACAAAAGAAAGCCAAAGTCCAGTGGGACCTTAAGGACTAACAACATTTACTTCAATATGAAATATTAATATATAACTCATGAAAGCCCATATTGGAATAAAGACCCAGTTTGGTGTCGTGGTTAAGTGCGCGGACTCTAATCTGGGAGAACCGGGTTTGATTCCCCACTCCTCCACTCGCACCTGCTGGATGACCTTGGGCAAGCCATAGATCTGTCAGAGCTTCTCTCTCAAGGACAGTTCTCAAAAGAGCTCTCTCAGCTCCACCTACCTCACAGGGTGTCTGTTGGGGTGGGGAGGGGAAGGGAAAGGGAAAGAAGATTGTAAGCCACTCTGAGACGCCGAGTGAAGGGTGGGGTATAAATTCAATCTCCCCCTCTTCTTAAATGTTAAGCCTTTTAAGGTGCCACTGGACTTTGGTTTTATCCGGACAAAGGTCCCACCAGGGTTCCAACCCTCTGAGAAAGCTCACTTGCAGGGGAACGAAGGCAATGCCCCCTCCCATCATTGGGTGGTCAAAGGTAGACTGCCCTTGAGCACAGCACTACTGCGCCATTTGATGTCAGTGGGGTTCGGCATGGAAACTGCTAACAGAACATGTGGGCAGGTCAAATGCACAGCTGTTCCAGAGTTACCGCACAGAAACACCGTACGGTCTGGAAACTCCCTTTTCCAAAGCGGCTGCCGACTGCGCTCTGAACAGGAAGTAAGGCTACACCAACTGGATCTGTTCCGAGGGAACGTTAGGGGGGCAATTTGCAATTATATGTTTGGAAAATTTATATCCGGCCTTTACAGAAACCTGATTGGGGCGGCTCCCAAAGTAAAAAAAAAAAGGATACAATAAAACCATTAAAAACAAAATGACCAATAATCAAGCAAGGCATAAAAATGAGCATGAAAGGAGCACAAAAACAGCACAGCCAGTTCTGCACCCCAAAATTGCATCCATAAAAACAGTACTTCACACTACAAATGGCCAGGGAAAAATGGAACTCCCTCCTTGAAAAGCCTTGGTGAAAAGGGAAATGTTCTGACCTGGCACTGAAAAGCCAGCAAAGAGGCACCCGGCGGCGAATCTCGAGGAGAAGGGTATTCGGGAGGCGCCAGGTACTGAAGGGGTGTGTACGCTCGCTCACTGGAACAAGGACTAAAGCCTGCCAAGGGAGTTCCCATCTAAGGCAGAAGCTGTACTTGAAACCGGTGCACAGCCAACAAACACTTCCCCCGTTTCTTTCCTGTGCTGCAGTCATAAGAACATAAGAGACGCTAATGTTGGATCAGGCCAAAGGCCCATCCAGTCCAACACTCTGTATCACACAGTGGCCAAAAATATCAGGTGCCATCAGGAGGTCCAGCAGTGGGGCCAGGACACTAGCAGCCCTCCCACTGTTGACCCCCCCCCCAAGCACCAAGAAGACAGAGCATCACTTGCCCCAGTCAGCTGTTATTTCCCTTTTCCAAAAAGAATTTGGGGAACTGTCATTTGGCAAGGGGGTCCTGAGAATTCACGTGACCTTCAAACTACCATTTATCTGCAAGAAACTGTCTACCACGCCAGCTTCACTGTCTACCATGCCAGGTACATTGTACCGCTCTGGTTAGCCGCCCTGAGCCTGTTCGCAGGATGGGCGGGGTATAAATGTAATTAATAAATAAACAAGTCTTTATCACCACCCCCACCCACATCCAATGATTTATTCATTGCCGGAGAGCACACAGGAGCCCCCCTCACACACCTCTCCAGCCACGAAGAACAGTAGCGGGGCCTCCTCGTCTTTGGCTCTGTATTTGGCAATTATTTTCTCAGCAATGGGCTGGATGAGCTGCTTGGCTGCTTCAGACTCTCCGTCGTCATCAGAATCTGTAAGGAAAGAGAGAAGGCCGGGGGAAAGTCAGGATCCAATTTACCAGGAGGCTTTTGGTGTTGGTTAGGGTGGGGGGCACAGTGATTCTGGGCCCCTCTGCAAAGTTTCACATGAAGCACAAGTTCTCTGGGAGCTTCAAGGTCCTCTGTTTGTCAGCTTCTGTATCTTGCCATTTGTGAGCAGAAGACAATGAGGACCAGCAACTTGCTGGGCTGTATTTAAAGCGAAAGCCCCAGTACTCAGGAGAGCTGCATGTTGCCAATTCCACCGCATACTGCAGCTTCTCTGTACTCCTCAGTGGCTGGCAGCCAGCGTAGCAACCTGGACAGATGGGCAGACAGACAACACCAAAGGTGATGGCAGCAGTGCTCCCTCTAAGCTGTGGGGTCCTGTGAGCAAAAATTCTTACTTTGCGAACTACTGCCATTAAAGCTGTGAGCAAGTGATGTGGCTACTGCCTAAGTTAGTTTGCTCTGGAGCCATCCTTCCTGAGTGGAGACAAAAATGCGAGCCGGAGGCTAAAAAAACTGTGAGCTAGCTCACACTCAGCTGAGAGGGAACACTGGTTGGCGGGCTCCCATGTGCACTGCGGTACCCGCCGACACCTTTCCTGGGGTCCAGTAACCATCCGTAGAAAGTGGACGGGGGGGGTAGACTGCCCCTTATCCAGGAGGTTCCATATAGCTATCGTGGGTGCTGATCAGCTCAGTCGCCCCTGCCACGACTGTCCAATCCCCTTTTAAGGCAGACCCAACAAGGCTCCATCCAGTGGGGTGGCTATTCAAGCACCGGATCAGGACGTGCCCCCTGCTGAAGGGCAGCCGTGGGGGTGGGGGCACCTGCCTAGTCTCAAGCCACCCGGGAGGCTCCTGCCAGTGGCCTCTTCTTCTCCCTTGCCCACAAGACACGCAGATCGAAAGCAGCTCATTTCAGAAGCGGCAAAAAGCACGCATCGGTTCTTCTGAACTCAGCTGCTGGCTGGATTAGGGGGGGGCCTGTGCTGTGCCGTATGTCTCTTTGTTGTCCCAGCCCAATCCGAGCAGTCCTCTGCGTCCCAGGAGAGGGGGGTCCCCACCACCCACCCTCTTATTTAAAACAGACTCCAGAAGCCCCCCCCCCCCCGCTGCATCCGTGAGATCATTAATGGGATTAATTTCCCCACCAGTCCAGCGACCCTGGCTCCGGTCCAGCTTCCTGGCTCCCGGATGACCTCCCCCGCGACTCTCAAGTAGGTGGCAAGGCCTGGGATGCAGAAACGATTAATAAGAGAGACACGTGAAGGGACTGTACAGGCCCCCTCCTCAATCTACAATGCCTCCTGGCTGCTCTGAGGCCCCCCTCTCTTTGGTGAAAGGGTGTTGCGACTCTAACGGACAACCCTTTTACCGGCAGGGAGGCACTAGAGGGGGTGTGTCCCCCCCCCCAGGAGGACGGGATGGGAGCCTTCCAGCAGGGATCTGGTCTACAGCCACAGGCAAGGTCTGTGTGCAAGCCACACACCACACACACACACACACAAATGCAAGGGGAAAAGCGGAAGAACACAGAATGTGCCTGAGTGCAAAACTCGGCTGCCTGGCAAAGCCGGCTCCGATTTCTTCTTCTTCCTCCAGGTCTCCAGGCCTTCTGATGGTGAAGATATGCCTGAAAAGTGGGTTTGGTCTCGTATAGTGCAGTGCCTGCCAGGTCAAAGGTCCCCTCTCCCACCAGCACACTGGGTAGCCTTAGGGAAGCCCCCCCCCCCGCCGTGCCTCATTACAGAACACTGGCCTACCTTACAGGGTTGTAAGAATCACCGGGGAAAATCCGGGAAGTGCATTTAATACTGACAGCAGCAAACACAGGATCGTTTTCCTCCCACACCGGAGGTCTGGAGAGAGAGGGCTGAGGAACAGGCTTGCTATTAGTCCTGCTGGGCCACTGGGGGGCGCAAAATGGGGGGGGGGCAATCACCAGGACACGTGGGGGGGAGTGCTTCAGCAGGCTGAGGGGAGGGGGAGCCAGGCCCCAGGGCCTGGCTCCCCCTCCCCTCAACCTGCTGAAGCGCTCCCCCCCCTCCACTTGAGCTGTCTGCTGAGAAGGTCGCTCCCTGCAGAGCCCTGGGCCTGTCATTAGGAAGACAGGCGCCATCAATCACCCGGGGGGAGGGAGCCGGAACAGCCATTCCCTCCCCAGGCTATGCAAGACAAGCGGGACTCCCAGAGCTCCCTTCCACTGAACATATAACCAAAGCCACAGCAAAGCTTGGGGTGGATACTAAAATCTGGAGACTGGAGCCATGTACAGACAAGACAGATCTTTCTACAAACCTGAGAAAAGCCTAAAGTTTACAGGAAAACCCAAAATGTAAAAAAGTACACTGGGGGATTACCCCCCCCCCCCAAGGCAGCAAATGGACAGGAGGGCTTTATTTCCAGGCTGGAAAAGAGAGAGATGGCTGCTAGTCAGGTCGACACGCATCCCTGTTTCCCTTTCTGCTGAAGGGGCCTTGCCCCTTTTTGAGAGCCAGTTTGGTGTAGTGGTTAAGTGTGTGGACTGTAATCCGGGAGAACCGGGTTTGCTTCCCCACGCCTCCCCATGCAGCTGCTGGTGCGACCTTGGGCAAGCCACAGTCCTGTCAGAGCTGTCCTTGAAAAAGAGCCATTTCTGTCAGAGCTCTCTCAGCCCCACCTACCTCACAGGATGTCTGTTAGGGGAAGGGAAAGGCATTTGTAAGCCACTCTTGAGACACCTTTGGGTAGTGCAGGGCGGGGTATAAATCCAATCTCCTCCTCCTCCTCCTCCTCTTCTTTTAAAAATTGTTTCAGAGCCAAGCGGAACATGACAGCCGCAGATCCAGGTGCTTAACGCCAGACCTGCACAGAAACCCGGGGCAGCAGACACCCCTGGGAAACGCTTTGGGCCTCTGGCGAAGCAGACGCTCGCCCGCAAAGGCTCCGGCCAGAAGAGATCTGCTAGTTTCTTAAGGTGCCGCCGGACTCCTTTTTTGGGTAGAAGCAGGGGAAGCCCACAGAAACAGGAAAAGAAGTGTGCCGGTGAGGGGCTCGGGGCCCAGAGCCTTCCTTTGCCTGGTTGCCTCCCCATGTCCCGCCCAGCCGGGACCCTGGACAGCATAAGTCAATCTGGCTGGGGCGGACATGGGGAGGCAACTCCAGATAGAGCAAGGCCCTGGGCCCTGAGCCCCTCACTGGCAGCCAAGTGCAGGGGGAGAATTCTGCATCCCTCCTCCTGACAACATCTGAGCTCAGCCTCCGTTTCTGTGCCGTTTCAGCAGATCTGGGCTTTCCAATTTATATATATATTTCTTCAAACATACAGACATATCCTGTTATGGAGACATGTTTATATAAGGCCACAGGCTTCTGTTCATGATTAAAAATTAACTGTAATCCAACAGTCAATTGGAGTGGGGGGGGGGGCAATCAGCCCCATGAAGGAAGAAGTCAAGAAAATATGAAGTTATTCAATGGAAACCGCTGAGGGGAGCAGCCCAAGTTTTTATCCCACGGTATTGCTTTGCCACACTCGGCCGAGGTGTTCTGAATGCATGCTAATTTGGAAACTGAGTTTTGGCGGGGATGGCAAAAATCCCCCCTGTCCCAAGATGCCGGCAGTTTTCTTCTGGTAGCTAAAACAATCTGTCCGTAAAATGTGTGCCTTTTCCAGATCTGAAACTGCAGGAAAGACGCCAAAGACTGCTTCTCGAAAAGGAAACAAACAGATGTGAATATTGAATTTCCACATGACAAAAAGCCAAAAGCTTCTTGGGAGATCGGTTCTCTCGTAAGCGAGTGCCATACTCTGTGGAGCTAAGAGGAGGGGCCGTCTCCCCCCAGGGCCAACAGGGACCGCCAGATCCCTCTGCAGGCCCCCCCCCCGTTCCAGCTGGCCACAGACTGACTCTTTGCCTGGATCAGTCCAGTATCT
>NW_015176522.1:97194-141633 GCF_001447785.1 Gekko japonicus | reverse complement strand
TGGCCCAGGGCTGTCACGAGGTTTACAGAACGACCGTATGCAAACATACAACGGTGGATATCAAAGGTGTTCACATCAGCGCCCCGATCTGGACAGCCCAGGAAAGCCCGATCTCATCAGATCTCAGAAGCTAAGCAGGGTCGACTCTGGCAAGTGCTTGGATGGGCGACCTCCTTGGAATGCCAGCACTTGGGAGGCGGGCTTCATTCAGCCACCTCTCTGAATATCCTCCAGGGCCCCAGCAGGGGTCAGTCACCAGAGGTCGCCATGGCTTCCAGGTGCACACACACTCACACGCGGGTGCATACACACACATACGAAAAATACAAAAAGGTGTTCACATCATCCACGTGGGGCAATAAATAAAGGCGCTGGACTTAAAATTAGGGAGACTGGAGTCCAAATCCCCACAGTGCAACATAACATGGGGACATCTGCTCTCAGTCTAATCTACCTGACAGGGCTGTTGTACGAATCAGTTCCAGTGTTCCCACTAAGCGGAGTCAGTGTGAGCTAGCTCACAGTTTTTTAGCCTCCGGCTCACACATTTTTGCCTTCGCTCAGGAAGGGATGGCTCCAGAGCAAACTGACTTACGCAGTAGCCAAAGGGCTCACTCACAACCTTAATGCCAGTAATTCGCAAAGTAGAATTTCTGCTCACCAGACTCCACAGCTTAGAGGGAGCATTGGGGGTCCCTGTCTGTCAGGTAGATTAGATTGAGAGCTGCTGTCCCCACGTTATGTGGCACTGCGGGGATTTGGACTCCAGCTCCTCCTGTTTATCTAGTCCCTCAAGGATAAAACCACAATATGTAACTGTGTAAGCAGATCTCCCTCTACGGTCAAGCTGCCAAAGGAGAACTGGTTAGATGGGACGATCCCTGGCAACTGTGCGCGTGATGGAAAGGAGTCGCATTCTGAAGAGCTCGGCAGGCATAGGGCACTTCACAAAGGATCAGGGATGAAGCACGAGATCAAGCGGAGAACAAATATCTGATTACACGGGGGGGGGGGGGGAGATTCTCCACCTGCCCCCTTTCTGCCCCGTGACTGTCACTGTGACAAACCCAGAGCCCTCGGAGAGCTTCCCTGCAGGAGCCTCGAGAGAGAGAGGAAAGGGCCCCCGCAACACAGGGAATGACAAACGATCCGGCATTCAGACTCAGCGTGGGGCCTTGGAGCCCGGCTTCAAGGGGGGGAGGCAATGAATGCGGCTTCCCAGAGCTGCCATTCTCCAAAGAGTAATGGGGCACAGTCCCCGATGCAGAGCGAAACAGCTCATCCAATTAACGTACAACGTCTCCCGGGGTCGGGAGGGATTGTCTGGGCAAAACGCAGCTTCCTAACATTTCCCCACTCCTGCTCAGCCGGGACTTTCGAGGGGGTGGAGGAGCAGCGGAGGAGACCACTCAGGGATTTGGGGGGGGGGATAGGACGCTGCCTAGCAGCAGGCAGAAGATCAGGATGAACGGACTGCTGGAACTTAGAGCCCCAGTATGTGGTCGCCAGGCCACCGTGGCAAATTCATGGCAGCCGAGGCGACCAAAGGCTGCTGTGCAAGACGGAACCTCCATTTACAGAGCACCTCTGAGTGCAAACGGCAGGGGACGCCACAGGGCAGTCTGGTTCCCCACGCCTGGATGGTCAGCAGTGCTCCCTCTAAGCTGAGTTAGTGTGAGCTAGCTCGCAGTGTTTTAGCCTCTGGCTCACACATTTTTGCCTCCGCTCTAATTGATGCAGCAGCCAAATTGCTCGCTCACAGCCTTAAAACCAGTAGCTCACAAAGTAGACTTTTTGCTCACGAGACTCCACAGCTTAGAGGGAGCACTGATGGTGAGTGTCCCAAAAAAAACCTGCAGAAAACAGAGAGCAGGGATTCAGTGATGCCACCTCGGTCTGATCCTGCACGGTTGTTCTTCTTACACCTTGCGGAGAACGCCCCGCCCGGCACAGTGTTTCACCCGAGCCCGAAAACAACACAGCAAAAAAAATCACGCAGCAAACTGATGCAAGTTCTGCTCCGCCACACGCTAAGTTTTGCAGCCGGAAAAAAAGAGATGTCAATTAAGTACGTTGCAAGGTCCTTCTTCTTTAGCATAATTTGTCCCACTTCTGCTAGATACGGGGAAGGGCAAAGCTGCAAGGCTCCCCTACCCCTCCGTGGCCCCCGGAAATCATATTCCACCTTCCGCTCTCCCACCCTGGTGGCAGGGGAAGCTCTCAAGAGTTTCTTCACACTCATGAGCTTCTGGATGCTTTAAAAAGTTAAGATGAATTCTGCAGGCAATACTGTTATGGAACAGGGACACACAAACATACACCGAGGCACTGCAATCACCCTCTCCAGCAGGGGTACAGGAAGGAGATGGAGAGGGAGGAAGAGGGAGATACAAAGTTAAGATGAATTCTGCAGGCAATACTATTATGGAACAGGGACACACAAACACGCAAACATACACAGTAGGGGTACAGGAAGGAGATGGAGAGAGCGGGAGGGAGAGGGAGGAAGAGGGAGATAGGGAGAGAGTCTTCCCACTGGGATCCCGGGGGTTCCATACCCACAAAAAGAACGAGGCAGGGGCCCTCATTCAGGTGCACGGCGTTGGCCTCCGTCAGCTCCAGGACAGGCTTGGGGTACCAGGGGAACTCCCGGCAATCCAGGTCGTTCAGGACTTCCACCCGGCCTTGCCGCGTGATCACCTCGCCCTTGGGGTCCAGGATGATGAGAGTTGGGATACCTGCAGCGGGAAACCAGGCCGGGGAAGGGGGAGATGGAGAAAGAGAAAGGTTTTCATCTCTGGGAGCGTGAGAGCAACCGGGAAGGCCCCGAAGACCTCCTTTCTGTGAGCAGAACCCACCCCCACCCCCGCCCCGTCCACAGAGCAGTGGGAATGAACTCAGCCAGGCCCAGGCAGAAGGAACTGACAACCTGGGATCGTCAAGAACACACAAGGCGGCACCAGGGCTGAAAAGGGTCCTTTGCCCGACCGTACCCCTTCGTGTCTTGGTTGCAGCTGAATTGGGAAGTGGGCCTTTGAGCCTCAGATACCCGGAGTCGTGAGAGCGCAGGGCCCCGCATTTCCCAGGAAGCAATCCCCTGTGGAGAGGGGGGAGAGGAAACGTCCCTGGGGAGCCGAACGCCAACCACTGGACACGAAGCGGCTTCATTCAGAGCTGCACTGTCAGCCAAGGCCTTCCCCAGCTCTTGTGAGCCTCTGGGAAGTGGGCCTTTGAGCCTCAGATACCCAAAGTCATGACAGCGCAGGGCCCTGCACTTCCCAGAAAGCAGTCCCCTGTGGAGGGTGGGGGGGGGAGAAAACGTCCCCGGGGAGCCGAACGCCAACCATTGGACACGAAGTTGCTTCATTCAGAGCTGGACTGTCAGCCGAGGCCTTCCCCGGCTCTTGTGAGCCTCGACTGGGAGGAGCTGTTGGGGACTGACCTCTTGGCAGGCAAAGCGGATGTTCTGCTTCTGCCCCATGCCCCCTCACCGTTCCAAACACCCCGTGGAACAGACGAAGCTGCCTTGGAGCCAGGGAAGTGGTTCTCGGCCTCTGGAAACCCAAAGGCTACCCCCGTCGCAATTTCAGCTTTCTTGCAGACTTCCGTGCCCATCACCAGCAGCCTCCCACGTGCCAGACAGCCCCCCTTTCAACGCACAAGGTGACCCACGCGTGCACCACGGAGGCTTTCATCCTCTGGTGTCCTCAACCGTAAGAGCCGCATCAGCAACCCTTCCAAAGCAAAACGCCGGCGTCTGTGCTGCCTGTACATGGGCCGCAAGGTCAGGTTGCGGAGGCCAGCTGATTCTATAGGGCCACCACCCAGAAGGCCCTGCTCCCACCTCTTGAATGGAAGGGACTTTGTGTGGAAGCCAGCAAGGAACTTCTAGGAATCTGCAGGAAGAGGCACGGGAAAAACTTTGGCCCCGGCCCTGACCTGCTGGAACTCTCTGCCAAACAACACCGGGGCCCTGCGGGACCTTGTGCCATTCCACAGGGCCTGTAAGGCAGGGATGTTCCGCCAGGCGTTTGGCTGAGGCCAGCGACGGCTTGCATCACGGCTGGCGCCCTTCCTGGATCCCTACCCCTTGCAGGGCCTACTCCTCCCCCCGTGCCCATGGAGTACCCGCAGGCCAGAAACGGAAGGGAACCACAACATTTCGCCACTTGACTTTAAGTAACGAATTATATGTTCTGATGATGGTTTTATTGTTTTTAAATCTGTACATCGCCTAGAGCCCCACAGTCGTGGGGATTAGGCGATTCAAAAATGCAAATAAATAAATAGATACATAAGAGACAGAGGATGACCAGCCTCTTCCTCCCTCTCTCTCTCTCTCTCTCACACACACACAGAAGACGAAGAAGAAGAAGAAGAAGAGATTGGATTTATACCCCGCCCTTCACTACCCAAAGGAGTCTCAGAGCGGCTGACAAACTCCTTTCCCTTCCCCTCCCCCTCCCCACAACAGGCACCCTGTGAGGTAGGTGGGACTGAGAGAGCTCTGACAGAAACTGCTCTTTTTCAAGAAGACCTCTGACAGAACTATGGCTTGCCCAAGGTCATCCAGCAGGTGCAAGTGGAGGAGTGGGGAATCAAACCCGGTTCTCCCAGATTAGAGTCCGCGCACTTAACCAGTACACCAAACTGGCTCTCAAACACACACACACACTGAGTTCTGGTATGCAACTGAAAACTGCCACTGTCCATTATGGACAATATTTTGCATTGGAAATCAGAATGAAAACCAGTTCCGTTTGATGACGCCCGACCTGCCTTCGACCTGGACCTCCTCCATGCACCTGAGGGCTCCTAGGGCTGAGTGACTGGATCCTGGCAAGCGAGGAAGCCGTGTGTTCCCCCAAATCCCAGTCAGAGAAACTCTGGTCTGGGCAACGGTGCCAAGAGCTCCCCCCCCCCCCCCCCCCCAGCCGTCACAGAGCTTTCACCACTCTTAAGAGAAACACCAAAAAGGACAGAGCCAGCCATGTTTTCATTGAACCTATCTTGGGAAGGAAGGGTTTAAAAGAAATCTCTTAAATAAACAGAACGGCAAGCTTAAAAAGTGCTGTGGGCTTGAGAGTATCCACCAAGGAGAAGGAACGAAGTCAGGTTAGAACGTGATCCCAGCAGGCTGGCTGCGAAAGAACGCACTGATCCCTTGCCAACCTTCTTTGTACGTTCTATCCCAGATAAACGCAGGGCGGATTAAGGAGACTGGCTGGCACCCAGAAATTCTTAAATTCTGACTTTTAGGGGGTTTTAGAATTGGTTTTTTAAAATGTTTTATTTATATGGTTTTAGTTGTACACATATTTTGTCAGTTTTTTAATATTTGTATTTATATTGTGAGTCGCCTTGAGTTCTCCAAGGAAGAATGGCGGCTAATAATGGTTTCAGTGACATAGATAAAAGATTGCACCGCTCTTATTTATTTATTTATTTACATGGGATTTATATACCGCCCATGACCCCTAATGGGTCTCAGAGCGGTTTACAGAGTACTACTAGTATAGTAGTAGTTAACCTACCTAGGGCCACACATTTCAGGGGGGGACAACCTACCAACACCCAGGAACTGTTGTAGCCCCCCTCACAGGGCTGTTGTGAAAGCGGAACACAGTGATATGAAAGCATTTAGCAAGTTTTTTAAAAAGCCACATAAACGATCACATGAATGCTAGCAGAGATAAGAGCAGGCAGGGGTCATTTCCTGCAGGAGTGCACAGGAGCAGAGCTCTGGCAGTAAAGAGCCCAGGGGGCGGGCACATGCAACAAGACCCACCCCCTACTCCCAGCAGCCCTCAGTCAGAGCAAGAAGCAGCCAGTTAAGTTGCAGAGCCCCCCACGGCCCCAAACAGTCCAGTGGCACCTTTAAGACCAAGTTTTATTCAGGTACAAGCTCTCCCTCCTCTGTGAGGACAGATCTGCACGTTCCCCCCCCAATAGCTAGCAATCCAAAACAGTCCAGTGGCGTCTGAGCGGTGGGTGTTGCCTTCTGACACACTGCCAGTGATGTCAGGGGGTGTGACATATGCAAATGAGTTATGCTAATAAGCTCTTGCACCTCTTTTTCTACGAAATGACCCCTGAGGGCAGGGAAGGGATTTCGCCATAATGCCCTTGCATTATGGTGAAATCCCTTCCCTGCTCTTATTTCTGCTAGCATCCGTGTGATCGTTTATGTGGCTTTTTATGTGGCTTCAGGAGGTCAATCGTCAGAAAGGACAGACCTCTCACAATAGCAGTTAGGCAGAATGGTGAAATGGAACCTCCCCAGTCAGCAGCTGTCTACCCCTGGCCACCACATGCCTGGGACACACGGCAGAGGATGACCCCCACCTTCATGCCCCATTTGTGGACCCCCCCCAATTCACTTGCCAGGCCGCTGCTGCAAGGCTGGACGATACAGGCTTTGCTTTGACCCGGCAATGCCAGAGAAACCAGGCGGAAACGCTAAGCTTAGGCTGGCACGGAGTGAGCACGGCTCAGCCAGCAGCACACATGGCTCACGCGAGGCAGGCCCCGATCCCTGGACACTGCCGTCCAGGGCTCTCAAGTGCCGCCCAAGGTCTCTCTCTGCCCAAGAGCTGCCACTGGTCAGAAAAGCCAACCTTGGGTGAAGTATACCGAGGCCCTCCTGCCCCTCCGGCTAGAAGAGAAAGCACAGCGCTGGGCGGGGGAGTGGGTGGGCAGCAGTGTTCCAGCTTCATACCCAGCCGCATCACCTCCGGCTCAGCCAACCAAGCAGGCTCCCTTCCCTCTCCTGTTGCCTCTTTCCTGCCTCGACATCTGACAGACGCCTTGACCCTCACGGCCACCTGCCACTCAGCTGTCCCGGAATTGGATTTCTCCGTGCGGGGCAAAAGGCCCGCTTCTCCTTCTCCTGCCTCCTCTCCCCTCCCTCTGCAGTTGCAAAGGCCACCTCTTCAGAGCCCAGAACCAGCTCCCATAAATGCGGGGGGGCAGCTCACCGGGCCCCCGCGTCTCTGGCTGGCCTGCCCCGGTCCTTTCTTGCCCCCTTCTCCACCGACCACTGCTCCGGGTCTGAGCGTTCGGCCCTGTGACGGACTTGGCGACGGCTTGCCTTTTCCCGTGGTTGCCGCCGGAGAGCCAGAGTTCAGCCATTTGGGACTAGACCCAGAACATTCCCGGGGCTAAAGGAGGTCCAACGGAGCAGATGCAGGGAATGAAAGGGAAGGGCAGGGGAGGGTGACATCTCACTTCAAGGGAAGGTGGCAAAGAGGCGGAGGAATCAGCAGGGCCCTCCCCCCCAGCACTTCTGGTGTTTTCAAAGCACTTCGCACACACTGACCTTCATCATCCTAACAATCACCCCCGCAAGGCAGGCCAATAATAGGGAGAGAGGGGGTAGCCTAAGGCCTTCTAGGGAGTTTATAGCAGAGGCGGGATTCAAACTGGGGTCCGCACTTGGGGCACGTCCCTTCGTTAACCACTGCGATAAAAAGGGCATTAAGAAATGGGTTGAACTGGATGCCTTCATAGAAGACAAGTCCATCGATGGCTGGTGGCCAGATGGAACCTCCATGTTCAGAGGCAGTATACCTCTGAATACCAGCCCGTGGAGGGGCAACAACTGGGGAAGCTTTGGATTCTGGGCCTCCTGTGGCTTCTTGTGGGAAGCAGGATGCTGGACCAGATGGACCTTGGGTCTGATCCAGTGGGGCCCTTCGGATGTTCTTACAAGTCTGCAGGGGGCAACCATTTAATACATGAATCAGGAATAAACAACGAGGGTATCCTGCGAATTTCTGGAGCTCATCTCAGCGACTCAGTGTAAGCTGTAACTTCTTTGTTTTTACAAAACGTGTTTAAAAGTATGTGGGGGAATAATTTCCATTGGGCGATGATGTTTGCCCTTTGCCAGCGTTCTGGAGGGAGCCGTTCTTAATCCATTTCAGAGATGAGTTTCTGGCCTCCCGACTGGGAAGTCGCAAGCGAAGCCCCCCTGCAAGGAGCAGGAAAAGCCGGGCTGCTCTGGCCTCTACGGCCCACGGCTGCTCCTTTCTGACAGGCCGTGATTGAGGAGCTTGGGTGTGGCTGCCACGGCAGCTCTCACCCCCGGAGAGGGAACGGTTCCTTCTTGGCCAGAGATGAGAACTGCCACAGGGTGGGGTCGTCGTCCCATTTCCTGTCCTCAGCCCTGATTCAACACGCAGAGCAACTCCTAGAGGAAACACCGGTGCCGGTATTAGAGGAGCCGATGGCGTGGCCACGTGTGGAATGCCGCATACGGCGCTGGTCGCTCCATCTCAAAGGGATGCAGGAAAGGAACAGTGGTGGGTGGGGAGGACCTTCCCTATGAGGAAAGGCTGGAGGGGCTGGGGGCTCTTCAGACCAGTGTCCCCTCTAAGCTGAGTTAGCGTGAGCTAGCTCACAGGTTTTTTTAGCCTCCGGCTCACACATTTTTGTCTCCGCTCGGGAAGGAGGGCTCCAGAGCAAAGTAATTTACGCGTAGCCCAATCGCTCGCTCACAGCTTTCATGCCAGCAGCTCACAAAGTAGAATTTTTTGCTCACAAGACTCCACAGCTTAGAGGCAGCATTGCTTCAGATCCAACAAAATGAGTAAAGGAAAACGTGAAGGAGGTTTCTGCAGTTACGCACGGGGTAGAGAAAGCGGAGACCCCCCCCCCCCCGTACTATCAGGAGCCAATGGAGATAATGTCTCCGGGACACGGGAAGATTCCTGTGGGATCAGACCCACAGACCATCCAGTGCTGCTTCCCACAGCGGCTGACCAGACGCCCCAGGATGCCCACCGCGTGGGCCGGGAGGACAAAACCTTTCCCAACTGCTCACCCGCCAGCAGCTGGTATTCAGAGGTATACTGCCTTTGAGTATGGAGGCTCCTTTTAGCCATTACTACAGATAGCCACGGACAGACCTCTCATCCATGAATTTGTCTAACTGCCTTCTAAAGCCATCTAAGGTCACAACTACCGCTACATCCTGTAGCAGCGAGTCCCACAAGTGAATTACGTATTATTGGAGGAAGCACATTGCTTCTGCTGTCCTGAAATTGCTGTCCGTTAATTATGTCTTCATACACCGTATACTCAATTTATGGAATCTACTGCCCCAAGACCTGGTGATCGCCTCTGCCTTCAATGGTTTTAAAAGGGGATGAGACATCATTCATGGAGGAAAAGAGGTGTTCACAGCATCTCCCAGGTACTGTGGCTAAACAGACCCTTCAGAATCAGAAGCAGTCTACCTCCGAGTACCAGATACTGAAGTCAAAGGAACATGAGTGGGGTTGTCGCTCAAGCCCGGCTTGTGGGCTTCCCAGAAACACCTTGCTGGATGCTGGAAGAAACAGGATACTAAACCACACCGATTCTGGGTGTGATCCAGTGGACCAACTGAGGCAAAGCACGACTTTAAAAAAAAAAAGATCTCGGTTCGAATTACAGCCCAGCCACACTGCACATACCAAGTGGCCCCTTCTGACTGCTTTTCTGGATTGACTTCCTCACTGCGGACAAGCAAAGTGAGAAATGGAGGGCATTTTGGCTCCTCGTTTACAAGCCGGCGATTATTTAATTATTTATTTGCGCTATTTATAATCTGACTCTCTGGCTGGGACTCCAGGCACACAGTGAGTCGATACGGTCAATAAGATGGGGCATTCAACAAACAAGTGAAATAGGATTCTGGGTTGTAGGACCCACCAGAAGTCTAAAAACAGAACTGAAGCAAAGCGTTAAGTGTTAACATGACACTTTGAATCAGGGGTGTCAAGCATGGGGGGGGGGCAGAAGTGGCCCGTCCAGGGGTCTTACCCAGCCCGCAAGCAACTGGTATGTATGGCAATGTCAAATATTCCCCTTTTTATGGTATCCCTCAGAAAAAACTAGTCTTGCATATGATTAAATACATTTATTATGGGTTCTGTGCGTTCCCCAGTAAATCAGTTGCTTTCACCGCTAGGAATCAATTGTTTTTGTTTGTATTTTGAGTAAAAAATAATGTCGTTAATTGGGTTTGCCGGCGTCCTTTACAAAGTTTGTATCTCTGGTGCCTGGCGTTACATTTTATGCCACACATGGCCCAGCCCGACAAGGTGACATTTATGTCAGATCCGGCCCTCGTAACAAATGAGTTTGACACCTCTGCTTTAAATGATGCAGCATCCCATAGTTTCGGCAAGCTACACACAGTAACGGTCCCTAATAATTTTCCCAGGTAACTTTTGTGAATCATTTAGTACAGGGCAACTCTATTGCCTGCGTAGGGAGGCCCTCGTGAGTAATTCAGTTTTGCACAGGACGCGGAAAGCTGGGAGAGCGGGAGCCCTCCCGACCTCCTCAGGCAGGCCATTCCACAAGGCGAGGGCCACCACAGGGAAGGCACTGTGTATGGGCAGTTGTTGACTGGCAACTGCAGAAGACTCTGTTGCGGCTGAACATCGGGGGAGAGACAGTCTTGCAGATCCGAGGGTCCAAGGCCATGAAACGAATGTCTTAAAACTGAGCCCAATAACGGATGAGCAGCCAGTGAAGTGCATGCCGGATGGGAGTAATCTAACTCCTGATAATAGCTCAGCTGCTATTATATCACCACACTTCATGTTTAATGCCTGCAGCCCCTTAATGTCAGATCGAGCAGTAATACAAGATAACGTGTGTGAGTGTGTGTGTGGGGGGGTTCCTAACTAAAACTGCTGTTTTCTGCAGGGTGGTTTTTTAATTAAATGATGTCCCAAATTCCTCCTCATGGTCAGGTCCTGGATTCTTTGAGGCCTCTCTTTGGACTGAGCTCAGGTTGTCTGGACCCAGGGCGTCTCCGCTCACGGTCTCAATGGCGGCTCCCCCCCAGAGTCTGCGTTCCTCCCGCTACATATCCAGGTCCGATGTTGCCGTCAGACTGCCTGTCCTGCTTTTCCTGTCCTCCCTGAAAGTAACCAGTCCTCCAAAAGATGCCCAACAAGCCACGGAGGCGTCTGCTTTGTGCGGCTCCGGAACCACCTGAGGGCATCGTCGTCCGCTTTAAAGCCAGGATAAAGGCAGTGCTTGGGGGAGCTGGCCAGAGGCCGCCAAGTGCAGAAAGGACTCTCTCTCTCTCTCCGAACGCTCCCACCCCACCCTGACTTCCTCCCTGAAAGTAACCAGTCCTCCAAAAGATGCCCAACAAGCCACGGAGGCGTCTGCTTTGTGCGGCTCCGGAACCACCTGAGGGCATCGTCGTCCGCTTTAAAGCCAGGATAAAGGCAGTGCTTCGGGGAGCTGGCCAGAGGCTGCAGAGTGCAGAAAGGACTCTCTCTCGGAACGCTCCCACCCCACCCTGACCGATTGCTCAGGGCAAGGAAAGGGAGCTAGCCGGAGACAACGGAGGCTCCCCCACAACACCAGTGGATGAAATCAAAGAGGAACGAGAGCCCGTGGGTCCCCAAAAGTCACTCAGGCAGATCCCCTGGGATTGACCAGGGCTCAGTTAAAGGGGGAGGTAGAAAAGATTGCTTTCCCTCCCCCTTTGGGGAAACACGGGCTTCCAATTAAATAACCTCTGCAAGTGCAAGGGACTTCAAACTGTAGCCACTGGTCTTGGGACATTAAGGGCTGAGCCCACCATTCTAGGGGGACTCTGGGCTCCATGTCAGAAGCCAGAAAGCTGGTGGGGGGCACCGAACAAGCCCCTCTTTTCCTGTTGTGCATTAAGAGCAAAGACGTGTGTTTTGTTTTGTTTTGTTTAAAGCAGGGACTACAGAGAACACCAGGACCATTTGCGCTTTCTGCTCTCAGTAACGGTTTTCACATTTAGCCTTCCAGTTAATTAATTCCCGATTCCTTAATATCCTTTGTTGCAACCACAGTTCATTACGGTAACTGCAAGTCTGGTGCTTCTAACAGCCATTTGGGACTTCAAAAAAAAAATGTTCCCCCTCTAAACTGTGCCCCAAAATAAAGTTTTCTGGAAGGGTAGACACACCAGTGGGGGGCATTCAATAAGGTTTGGAGTGTTGAAAGCATTTCCACATACCTTGTCTTACAAAGCCTTTACAACAAGCCTGTAAGGCAGGCACAATCCCCTACTTTTTGGAATTAGGCTGCAACAAGTGGGGACCTGCAAGGAACTTGCAGGGACAGGGGACAGTGGTGATGGTGGGGGTGGGGCAGGGAACCCTACTGGGCTGGTGGTGGCAACAGTGGGGAGGGGGCGGGGAGCTCCCATGGTGAAGATGGGGGAGGCAGCCTGGGACCTGGTAGCTGGGGGCTTCCCTGAACATGGTGATGGGGGACTTTAAACGTGTGTCAACGGAGGAGGTTCAAATGCACTTAAAATGGGGGAGGATTTTAACCTCCCAATGTAATTGCTCCATGCTTTCAGATTTTTCTGCAAATCTGGGGAGTCACCCAAGTGTTCAGAACTACCTGTTTCTAGTCAGTGTGGGCCCAATCCACAGATGAGCCCATATTTGACCATATAAGATTCCTGGGTAACCCAAAAGATGAGGCATCCTGGACCCTGAACTAAGAGGGGGGGAGGAAGGAGCAAGCCTTCTCCCCCTTGTACAATGAATGGAGGCATTCAACCACACCCAAATAAAGCTCCTCGGGTTAACTTACATTCACCTCTCTTTCCTTTCCCCTTAAACACACCCCCTCCAGGGCACGTTGCCAGAAGACAGAACCTCCTATCGCCCTTCCACTCAGTTCAGAACAGAAACTCTGAAAGCTGCATTTTTGTTCAGCGTCAAAGAAGCATTCCTGAAAACCGATACAAAGTAGGAAGACTTTGGGGGGGGGATACTCCCCCCAAAGTTGCTGCTATAAGAATCAGGGCCGCCTTCACCCCCCTGGGTTGACTCTTGCAGATCTGCAGTGTCCTACTTTTTCCCACAGGAATGAATGGCAGCCACTGGGGAGAAATTAAATGGATTTAACACGCTTCCTACTTTTGTGGTCTCCGGTTCCCTGAAGAAAGGAGAGGCGAGGTGAGCGACTTTTCCCTTTCCCCCAGCGGTCTTGCCGATTGCAGCCTACTTCCTTTCTCCCGTAGAACTTAATGGGAGCCATAAAGAACCCAGCTACCTCCTATCTCTATAGCCGCACCCAATGCTCCCTCTAAGCCATGGAGTCTTGTGAGCAAAAATTCTGCTTTGTGAGCTACTGGCACGAACGTTGTGAGCAAGCGATCTGGCTACTGCGTAAATTAGTTTGCCCCGGAGCCATTCTTCCTGAGCTAAGACAAAAATGTGTGAGCAGGAGGCTAAAAAACTGAGCCAGCTCACACTAACTCAGCTCAGAGGGAACACTGGCCCCACCCCTCCCCTCTACAGACCTCCACCCGAGGGTCTCTTTCTCGGTTGTGCTCAAGCGTGACGTAGAAACACTGCCCCAGAGATCCGCCTCATCCATCTATCCAAGGAAACCACTGTCTAACAATGAGAAGATGGGAGACTGAAAACACCCCAACCGCCAACCGGAGGGACAGAAAGCATGTAATGAAACTGTGCTTTCTGGCGTTACCTTGGATGCCGTAGAGTCGGTTGAGACGGGAGCGCCTGGCTTCATCAGCATACGGGACTGCCAGCCAGGGCATCTCGCTGAAATACTGCTTGAAGGAGTCCTCTGACCTGCAGGGTTGAAAAGGAGGGAGACTGGCGTGATGGATCCAACACAGAACCGAACCTGGCCTTGCCATTATGCCTGCAAAGACAAGGGGGCCAGAGTTTCGCCCTACTGGTGCAGTCCCTCCCCCATTACAAAGGAGCATCTCCCCTTCAGGAGGGGCACTAAGGAAGGGACTGATGCTGCACTTATGGGCCGCACGGATTCCATAATTTGTTGTTGTTGTTCAGTTGCACAGTTGAGTCCGACTCTTCGCGACCCCATGGACCACATCACGCCAAGCCCTCCTGTCTTCCATCGTCCTCTGAAGCTTGCTCCACTTCACGTTCGTTGCATCGATGACACTGACCATCTCATCCTTTGCCGTCCCCGTCTTCTTTGACCTTCAATCTTTCCCAGCATCAGGGTCTTCTCCAGTGAGTGCTCCCTTCTCATTGGGTGGCCAAAGTATTTGAGCTTCAGCTTCAGGATCTGGCCTTCCAGGGAACAGTCAGGGTTGATTTATTTTAGGATTGACTGATTTGATCTCCTTGCAGTCCCGGGGACTCTCAAGAGTCTTCTCCAGCACCATAATTTAAAAAACCCAAACTCTAAAAAGTATCGAGGAAGGGGGAGATTCTAGGGCATGCAGAAAATTGTTCAGGATGTATAATCTGTTTTGCTTAATTCATTCTGGTTTTGCTCATCATGGGGTCGGGCTATTCAGGCCCGTCCCTGGCTTCTGAGATTTCAGTCAGCACTGGGCCAATACTTTAAAGTACCCCTTCACAGACCTGAGGACTAGGAACTTGCTTTTTATTTCTAAGTAGTAGTAAAAGCAGAGATCCACTTAGAATGCATCCCAGGCCATGTCCTGCACTTCTACACAGCTGTGGCACACACTGTGCTAGTCAGGAGACAGGAAAGAGAACCTAAAAGCTCTTTGGGAATTGTTTGGTGCCACTTAGACAAGATAGGAGGGTGGACTTGAACGAGACCTTCTGGGAGCTGGTCTGGCGCGTTACTCCTGGAAAAGCATGGGAATCCAGAGATCCACTTAGAATGCATCCCAGGCCATGTCCTGCACTTCTACACAGCTGTGGCACACACTGTGCTAGTCAGGAGACAGGAAAGAGAACCTAAAAGCTCTTTGGGAATTGTCTGGTGCCACTTAGACAAGATAGCAGGAGGGTGGACTTGAACAAGACCTTCTGGGAGCTGGTCTGGCACGTTACTCCTGGAAAAGCATGGGAATCCTTATGTTCTTATAGACAGCTGGTGGACCTCCTGATGGCACCTGGTCTTTGGCCACTGTGTGACACACAATGTTGGAGTGGATACACCATTGGCCTGACCCAGCATGGCTTCTCTGACGTCCTTATGCTTGTCCTCGGGTGCCCGGCCGCTTCTGTTCCTTGGACAGAACGAGATCCCCACAACACTGTCACCGCTGAGTGGGCCACTGTGTGACACACAATGTTGGAGTGGATACACCATTGGCCTGACCCAGCATGGCTTCTCTGACGTCCTTATGCTTGTCCTCGGGTGCCCGCCCGCTTCTGTTCCTTGGACAGAACGAGATTCTCTTTGGTCCACACAACACTGTCACCGCTGAGTGACAGCCCTCCAGGACTGCAGGTTAAGAAAAGACTTTTCCAGCACCAGGGATGCTTCTGCGTGGAGAGCTCCACCTTCTGCGTGGAGAGCAGGTACTTTGCCCCGAGCCACAGCCCCTGCGACCGGCCCTGCCAGCCCTTCCTGGGCCCTGCAGGCCTCCCTACCCCCACCTCCCGTCCAGGCTGCTTTACGGGGAGGAACTCTGGCCTGCTTGTGGGGTTAGGGTTTGGGCTCAGCTGCCAGCTGGCTGCTACAGCCCAACCCTACAAGGAAGGCGACGGACCACTCCCAAGAAAATCCCAAACCGAGAACTGGCCCTTGCACACCAGCGCTTGCCTGTGCACGAAGTCTCCCACCTGCTGGCTTCTGCGACTTTAATGCATGCTGTCATTTCCTTATGCACCCTTCCCTCTGAAGGCTTAGGGGGTGGAAACTTGTCTAATGTTTCAAAAAGATGAGATATGAGGTTAGCGGGAGGCTGAACTGTACACCCGATGCTCCAATGCAGAGCCAGTTTGGTGTAGTGGTTACGTGTGTGCGGACTCTAATCTGGGAGAACCGGGTTTGATTCCCCAGTCCTCCACTTGCAGCTGCTGGATGACCTTGGGCAAGCTATAGTTCTGACAAGAGCGGCAGACCTTGCACTTCTCAGCCCCACCTAACTCACAGGGTGTCTGTTGTGGGGAGAGGTAGGGAAGAAGAAGGAGTTTGGAAGCGAGTCTCCGAGTGAAGGGCGGGGGCGGGGTATAAATCCAATCTCCTCCTCCTCCTCCATCTTGCACCTTCTCTCAATGCAATGAACAAGTCACCTGCGAATCCACCCCACTTAGCCAAAGGCAACTTGCCTTTCACCCCGGCATCACACCAAAGCAGCATTTACCTGTCTGCACTAACAAAGACAATCTCAAATTTTTGTCCCACATCCTTGATTTTCCGGTAGGATTCCACCAAGACACGAGTGAGGCTTCTGCAGGGAGGGCACTGCCAAAGAATGACACAGGAAAGAAGTTGCAATATTTCATCAAGTCAAGCTGATCAACAACCAGCTGCCTGGTCACCTCCTGATTTGGGGAAAGCTTTTGGTAAACTGGCAAAGAGTATGTGGGTGGGGGGTCCTCTTCCTGGGTCCTCTTAGTGCAAAGAGGTGGGCTGCTAAAATGTTTGCTGTGGACTACTCACTTTGCCAGGCACTTCCCCACGTCCCCCGACACCCTGCCCACCCGCTGAGAAAGCCAGGCCCTGACTCACCCAGTGTGCAGAGAAGTAAACGCCAACATAGGAGCCTTCCAGGGTGCTGCTGTCCTGAGACTGGCCTTTATTTTGGACCAAAGGACCCGCGATCACCTCTTGGAAAGGACGGGGACCCCACGGGAACTCCAGACCTGGCGTAAGTAGAGGATGGGAAAAGAGAGAGCGTGACGGAGCAACACAGCCAGTTTCTCCTGCTCCCAAAAGGAACCCATGACAGCATTCTTCATGGCGTAGTATTACCGTCTGCAAAAATCTCCACACATCCTGCATCAAGCTGGTCTGCTGCGGAACCCCTGCACTCCACACACACCCCCCCGGGAATCTCAGGTACACTTTAGATGACAGCTTCTTCCAGCTAGTTTGCCCCACTGTGAATTCCTTCGCTAAAGTCACAGAAAGCAAATGTTTGTTTTTTCACACTGGCTCACAGCCAATGCTCTAGAGGCAGGTTGCATGCAAATGCACACGTAAAATACACAAGAAGCACAAAAACGTAAGCAAATTTGAGGGGGGGGGGCACCTAATTAAGGAAACCGCAACACACCATAAAAGCATCAGCAGTAAAATTCTAGAAATGCAATATACAGTTTTAGCAGCAGACGTGTTAGCTGCAGCTAAGAATAAAACTTCAGTGGCAGATAAACAAAATTAAGGTTTTACAGCCAATGAAATGGATAGTATCAAATTCTGCAGCAGGTAAAACGATTCATCAAATTAGAACGAGGGGGGGATCAAGCCCCAAGCCTGTGGCCTGCTCACTTGAGGCAACAAATTAAGTCGGGGAGTGGGGGAGGATCAAAACATTAGGCCAAAAGAGAGGCAGGCAGGCAGTGGCGGGGAGAGAATTCCACAACAGTTCAGGTAGATGCTCAGCAGCACCACAACCTGACCTGCATCTCTCTTCTTGGTAGGGATGCCAGCCTCCAGGTGGGACTTGGGAAATCCTCAGAATTACAGCCCATCTCCAGACTACAGAGATCAGTTCCCCTGGGAAAAATGGATGCTTTGGAGGGTGGACTCTGTGGCACTGGACCCCACTGAGGTCCCTGCCCTCCACCCCCAAATCTCCAGGAGTTTCCCAGCCTGGATCTGGCAACCCTACCCCCATCCCCCGCCCGTGGCCAGGGGGGACCTGGCAACACTACTTCACAGCCAAATCTAGATGTTGCAACCAGTGTTCCCTCTAAGCTGAGTTAGTGTGAGCTAGCTCACAGTTTCTTAGCCTCCAGCTCACAAATTTTTGTCTCCGCTCAGGAAGGAGGGCTCCAGAGCAGACTAATTTATGCAGTACCCAAATTGCTTGCTCACAACTTTAATGCCAGTAGCTCACAAAGTAGAATTTTTGCTCACAAGATTCCAGAGCTTAGAGGAAGCATTGGTTGCAACACACCTGTTTGTGATGGGCACAAACACGACCTGTTCTTCGTTCCCTTCCTCCCCCTGTGCCTGAGGTGCAACTGAAAGCTCCCCCATTTCAAAAACCACAAACTCATCTCCAATTTGCAGTGTTGCCTGAATGCGGGCACCTGTGCCCCACGATTCAGGATTCTGGATCAGGACTGAGCTGGAGCTTAGAGAAAGGTGCAAACATTGCAGAGAACAGTGACCCCGACCAACACAGGGAAAGTCAAGGAGGACATTCTTTTGCTGCGTGCTCAACCTTACCTTCAGGGTCATCTCGGATTACCAAGAGGCCGTTCTGGCACACAACCTTCCCAGTGATGGCATCTATAAATATCAGCGAGGGAATGTTGGAGACTCGGAACTTGTTCCAGAGTTTCAACTAGAAGGAAAGAGAAAAAAAGAAAAGGACAAGATGAAGGACAAGCAAAAACAACAACGCTGACCTTGTGTCCCCTGTGCAGGGGGTAGAGGTGGGACAGGAATGCTCTAATGACTCAACAAAAGGAAGCAAAGAGAAGACGGAGGTCATCCTTATGGACCACCTTCCCTGGCCTCTCCCGTCCTGCACGCATGAGGCCCCAGGTCCGATTCCCCCAGTATCTCCAGCGAATACATCTCATGCCAAAGGGCTGGGAAAGAGACCTCTTGGCCTGCAACCCTAAACAGCCTCTGCCGGTCAAAGGAGCCAAGACAGAGGAACTGAGAGCCTCTTTTCGGGTTGGCAGAGGATCTGCTTCACATGCAGAAGAGACCTCCAGCTAAGGAATCTCAGGCCAAACCTCTCTCTGTCCAGAGTAACCCTGGACCGGACCGCCGCTGGTCAGAGTAGATGATGCCAATCACCCAACTCGGCACGAGCTAGATGTGCACAGAAGCCAGATGTGTGCACCTCTGCAGCAGAAGACCTGTGGCTCAGCAGAACGGCACCTGCGCTTTGCATTCAGAAGGTCTCGCAGATGTGGACAGAGGCCAGAGAACCGCTGCTGGTCAGAACAGCACCAGGCTTGGCACCAGGCTGCTTGTAAGTTCAGACTGCCAGGTCCTTCGGGCAAGGCCGTTTGTTTGTTTGTTTTGATCGTCTTCCTTGAGAAAACACCAGATTGTTAGGGCTACAAATCTGAGCAAACCGATTACTTAATTAAATAAAAGAACTTTGGCTAGCAGGCGGCGCCTCTGGAGAGGGAGTTCCGTGTCTCTCGCACACAGGACTGCCTCTTCTAAAACAGCACCCGCAACATCTCAGGCCTCCGTCACTTAAAAACAAAGTGTTCTGCTCTGTTCCCTTCAGAATGGAGGTTCGATTTATATGCAAACTCAGGCAGACTTGATTCACTGATTAGAGTTCGTGGAATTAACCTAACCCCTTTAACTGGGTGTGCCAGCCCACAAGTAACAGATCATCAATGTATTTTCTGCAACGACCCGCGGATTTGCCATTATTACTGCCTGGAGAACTGTTTCACAGAGTGAAGAAATGAACCATCTTTTTACTTTTAATTTCTTTAAACTTGCACAAGGAAAGAGCATGTCGTATTTCAACTGTAACTCTTTTGTTTGGTCAGGCTGGATCGACAGTACCAAAAAAGAAAAGCCAGTACTGGGGCAATGAATTCCAGAGGTGAATGGAGAGTTTGGACGGAAGAAATATGACTGCCTGTTTATTCTAAACCTGCTCACAGCCTCCCGCCTGTCATGATAGGGTAGGCTGTGGGGCGTAATTCCAGAGTGTGTATAATAGCACTGTGTATAATAGATGTGTGTTCAAGGTAAATCAATGTTGTGCTTTTTCTTTTTCTTTCTTTTTCTATACTGTTATATAAATATTGGTATCAAATATTATCAAAAATAGGTTTCACCCAAACAAAACATCAAACTGCAGGTTTACATTCTGTTCAAATATGCAGACAGCACCTTGTCAGAATCACAATCATTAGTCCCACGGGACTCTAGTAATTTACCCGTTTCGAATACAATCTTTTTCAAGGACTGTGATGTATGTAAAGGACACAAGGCACAACAATTTCTCTTTGTGAGCACAAAAACTCTTTAAGATAGCAGCCTATTTTCTAGGGTCCCGTCGGCACTGAAATAAACAAAAATATTAACACATCAATGGAATTTCATTGATCCTTATTTATAATTATCGAAATTATTAAAAGAGCTCACTGACCCCTCGCGGCAGACATAATAACCTGTCTAGGATAGCGTATCTCTCAAGTTCTACCAGGTAGCCGCAAATTTGTGGTTTTGCTCAGTCTGTCTCTTTCGCTCCAAGCCTCCTAATCAGCCTCTCTAGGGGCCCATATTTGGGTCACGTCTGGGTGGCATGACTGGGATTTGTTTGGACGGCTCGTATCCCTCCAGCCCTACTGGGGACCACATACCTAGGTACAGCTTTGCAGCTGAGCCAGGGATCAGAACCCAGACCTCCACTGTCCTATGAATTCTTCCCTGGGCCACACTGACTCTCTAACCGAACACTCGTGTGACGTGCCTTCAAACTCTTCTTTTTACGTGGGGCCTTCAAAGTAACTCCTTAGTTCTCATCCCCCACCAAAAGTAAGCCCACACCCAGGGGCAGGTACCTACTCCCCCTTCTCCATCCCTCCCTCCCTTCCCTCCCGCCTTTCCCTCCCTGTTCTCTCCCCCAGCATCCAAATCTGGACTGCAGGCTCCTTGGGGGCAGGGGCCCATCTCCTTTTTGTCAGAAGTGACTCCATAAAGCACCAGGGCCAATGAAGCCCCGACAGGCACGACAAACCGCCACCAGTTTCCCTGAGAGGCCCAGATAAAAACCAGCCGTGTCACGAAAGAGCTTCTGGAATCACTGCCCAAAACAGGCTAAGGAGGACACGTCATTTCAGTCTGAAAAATCCCAATTTCTAACTGGAACCCTCTCTGCTCTGGTCAGGACCGTAGTTCCTTGACCACGCTAACAAAATTCGAGAGACGTGCTACCACTAAAACAGCATCCATTTCTGTGTCAACTGTGTATAAATGGGGTTAACACAGTGTAACAGTGGTATATATCATATAAATGGCATCAAGGGAACCTATGAACCAAGAACAGCGGTGACAAAAACACGGGCAAAAAGGCTCACAATACCATCTTATGAAAATTAAAGTGGGCGCATTTGTATGGTCCTGAGACCCCATCGCTAATCCCCCCCCCCTCAAAGCAAGAAGGTATCTGCTTCAAGAACTGAAGAGAGCGGCTTTGGGAAATGCGACCCTGCCAAATTCCCTCCAACAACCACTTGCGCCAGAGAAAAAGCAAGTCCACACTTTTCCCCGGACCAAAATGGGTTTTTTAAAGAGAGTTTCCACGGTCTTGATGCACCTCAGGATGTGTCTGCAGACGGCCTATGCAGAGCCACTGAAGTGTCCACTTAAGACGGCAGAATCCCTTTGTTTATTTGGCCAGACTTGGCAACCTCTGGGCCAGACGAAGGCAGGGTTACATCAGCCGTGTTGGCTTCAGAAGGTTTGGAGCCTCACATTACAAGCCGGCCAGTGTGGCGCAAGCTCAGCTGCTGTGAAGTCGGAGGCCTCGGCAGCGCAACCGGATCCGGAGAGTCTTCAGGAGAGGAAAGGTCAAGTTTAACAGGAGGGGGAGAAGGCGGGAGGGGGAACTGTAAAGTGAGGCGAGCGAGACGTTGAGTCAGGAAAATGAAATCTCCACAATCACACACCTCCTTCCCGCTGAAGGGATTTACGCTCAAATCACGTCAAAGCTGAGTACTTTGGGGTTTCTGAGGTTTTAACCGCTACATTTTTGCCGAGTGCTCTGCGATGGAGCTATTTGTTAATAAATCCCTTGGTGAAAAGAGGGATTCGACGCTGAGATTATTACCGGGTTTAAAACCAAAACGGACCAAAAAAAGAGAGAGAGAGAGAAAGGGGAGAAAAACCAGCAACCGTCTTATGGCCTTTATTATAACAGAGCGGAATAGAAGCATGCTCAGAATTTAAGAGATTTTTCTAGAACTTCCGAATAATCCTTTCAACAGGCCTGTGGGGTAGGCCTGTAGTCTCATTCTTTCGCAGATGGGGAAGATAAGGCTGACAGAGAGAGGCGTGCCTAACGGTGGAACTGAGAGATGAACTACACAAAATGCTGAAATTCAGTGACTGGGACGCCAGATGAGGGTTCCTCGTACTGGTTTGGAAACTCCTGGAGATTATGGGGTGGTAACTGGGGTGGGGAGGAAGCTCAGTGGGGAAGAGTAGAGATGTGAACGCCCGGAAAAAACCCAGAAAAATTCGAGGGAAAAGTGGTTTTTCCCGTTTTTTTCCTGAAGCCTTTTTGGTTTTTTCCCGAAAAATTGGAAAAATTGAAAAAAGAAAAGAAAGGAAATTGATTATGGAACATTTTATTTTAACATGATGAATAAAATATTTTAAGACAAGGTGTTCAAATATTTTCCAAATCATTTCTAAAAAATATGTTTAGGAGGTGCTATTGTCACAAGAAAAGAAAAAGGTTTCAGTTTTGTTTTTGCATGTGGGTGGGTATTCTGTTTGTAATAATTGTTTGGATACACTATATTTTTAATATGCTAGTTGTGATAATTCCATGTCAAGTAAAAATGTCCATAGTCATATTTTATGTTCGTAAAGTAAGAGAATGACTTTCAATCTGGAAAAGAAAAAAGAAGTGTTAATGTAGCATTTTTTTCAATTTTTCTGAAAATTTTCATTTCCCCCGAAAAAAACCCGTTTTTCCCCCGAGCTTCAAAATTTCCGGAAATTTTACATCTCTAGAGAGATGCCTCAGAGTTCGCCCTCCAAAGCTGCCAATCTCCTCCAGGGGAACTGATCTCTGAAGCCTGGAGCTCAGCTGTATCTCTGGGAGAAGCCCAGGCCTCACTCGGAGGTTGGTTAACCTACTCCAGATCTGGGATGTGGCCCGGAAGACTAGTCACGGCCCAATCTGGATACGAGCGACACTGTGGAAGGGAAGGAAGAAACTTACAGCACTTTCACGCATGCTAAGTAATGCACTTTCAATCTACTTCAGCCACCGTTTCCAAGTGAATTTTGCCATTTCGCACAGCAAAACCCAGCTGCAAAGTGCACCGAGGTTGCAGTCACACGTGCCAGAAAAAACGGGGGGGGGGGGGGGGGGGTTCCTCTGGAAGAATTTGACCCGCGGTCGCGCGATCACACAGTCCTCAGAAGCTGCGGGCACCACCTGCCACTGCATGGTCAGACGCGACCACGGGTGAGTCAGGGGTTGGTTTTTTTGCTGTTTGTTTCCGATGCGCTTGAGGAATCGATTAATCGCATCTCTGCACTGAGGGCTCCCTATGGAGTTTGTGATGATGCGCATACTGAGAAGGGGGGGGGAACCCAACGGCATGGAGTCGGGATGACCTGATCAGACCATCCCAATGCCATGAGAGCGCACTGGAGCGATCAGACATGGGAGAGTCCGTCTGTGCCCTGTCGCAACCTGTTTCCTACCGGATCTTCCCCGGTGTCTTTTAACTCTGCTTCTGCAGCGGAACAGAACGGGTTGCCGACGGCTGCGGGGCGGTTCCCAGAAGCTGTCGTCTGATCGCGCCCTTTAAATCTGCCCGGCATCCGCTCCTATGGCGGGTCTAATTGTGCGTGTGATCGCGGTCTGAAAGTGGAGTGGAAGTGTGTTATTTAGAGTGTGTGTGTTAAAGCAACCTTAACTCTTCCCTCTCAAGCTGTTTCCTCAGTCAAAGCTCCCCACCCATAGCTGCTTTCAGCCCCACCAGGTGGGAAAAAGAATTAGGACTGGAAGGAAAAAGGCCGGCATGGGGGTGAGGACCTGCTTTTAAAGTGGCGGGGGGGGAGGCACTTCCAAGCACGGACATGGCACACAGGGAATTCCCCGTTCTCTAACATCACAGCCCCAATCCAGACCCCCCACCCCACCCATCACAGCTGGTTTTTAGGGCTCAAATTATGCACATACCCGGAGTTTGGGCCATAGTTTAGTGCCGAGCTGCCACAGAAAACAGCATCCCTGAGGCCCCCACCCCTCCACGCATGCCAGCTCCCAGACGCCCTCGTCCTGTCCATGTCTCCATTCCTGCCTGGGGCAGCCACTGAGGCACCGTTCGGCAAGAGGTGGGGTGAGCTGTACCACCTATGGGGGGGCAGACCTCTGATTCTGCCGATCCAGGCAGCAGCGCCGCGCTTCTGCCAAAAGCCGCTTCCTCCTTAATGCTGAGGTTTGTGGCCAAGGAGAGTGCAGACAAGGGAACTCCTCAGCTCACCAGTCTGAACCCGTAACCCTCCTGCTTTGTAGCCATCTGGGGAAAGGCCTCACGCAGTCTCGGCAGCAGGAACTGACAGCCCCCCCCCTTCCTGAGGTTTCCTCCGACTCTTACCCGTGTACATGAAGACCAAACCGCAGGGCAGGCCACCCGGCAGAGGGCCATGCCTCCGGAGTCCACAGCAGGCTCTGGGACAGTCTGTAGGCAGGCCACAAAGGATCCTCTTGGCGACACATGAGCACACTCTGCCTGCGATCGGTGACTTCCTTCTGATGAAGGGAGCTTTGACTCTTGAAAGCTTATACCCGGAAATCTTAGAACAAAGTTTGAGTCCAGTGGTTCCAGTTTGGTGTAGTGGTTAAGTGCGTGGGCTCTAATCTGGGAGAACCGGGTTTGATTCCCCACTCCTCCACTTGCAGCTGCTGGGTGACCCTGGGCAATCCACAGTTCTGTTAGAGCTGTTCTCTCAAGGGCAGTTGTTTGGAGAGCTCTCTCAGCCCCACATACCTCACAGGGTGTCTGTTGTGGGGAGGGGAAGGGAAAGGAGTTTGTAAGCCGCTCTGAGACTCCGAGTGAAGGGCAAGGTATAAATCCAATTTCTTCTTCTTTTCTTCTTCAACAAAGTTTAATCCTGGGTATAAACTTTCATGTGCATGCACACTTCTTATTCCCAGAATTAAACTTTGCTGGTCTTAAAGGTGCCACTGGACTCAAACTTTGCTCTGTTGCTTCAGACCAACACGGCGACCCACCTGAACCTAAAAACAAGTATTATTAGAGAATCTTGCCTCCATTTTAACTTTTTATGAAAACACAGTTATTCACACTTTTGACACAGACGAACTTAAAAGAATATGGATTCAGGTGGGGAGCCGTGTTGGTCTGAAGCAACAGAGCAAAGTTTGAGTCCAGTGGCACCTTTAAGACCAACAACGTTCCATTCTGGGTACAGCGGCTTAAAGGTAAAGGTTTCCCTTGCTCGAAAGCCAGTCGAATCCGACTCTAGGGTTGTGGTGCTCATCTCCGTTTCAAAGCCGAAGAGCCAGCGCTGTCTGAAGACGTTTCCGTGGTCATGTGGCCGGCATGACTAAACACCAAGGTGCACGGAACGCTGTTACCTTCCCACCGAAGTGGTACCTATTTATCTACTTGCAATGTCTTGCTTTCGAACTGCTAGGTTGGTATGAAGTGTGCACGCACACAAAAGCTTATACCCAGAACTGAACTTTGCTGGTCTCAAAGGTGCCACTGCACTCAGACTTTGCTCTGCTGCTTGAGACCCACACCGCGACCCACCTGAATCTACCAGAAAATCTGGTCGGTCTCTTACGGTGCTCCTGGACTCAAATCTAGCAGTTCTACTGTGGTCCAACATGGCTGCCCTCTGAAGCTTCCTTCCCTGTCGTTCTTATCTACTCCCCCCCTCCCATGGCAGGGCCATTGGGTTTTCAAGGCAAGAGACGTTTGGAGGGGATTTGCCACTGCCTGCCTCCGCCTCATCCCCCTGGTTTCCCTTGGAGGTCTCCCATCCAAACACTGACCAGAGACAACCCTGCTCAGCTTCGGAGATCTGATGAGACTGGGCTAGCTGGGGCTGTCCAGGTCAGGGCTCGCTCTCACGGCAGAGGCCGGTTTCCTGCCCCAAGCGTTTCCCCTCCGCTCTCGTCACCCCGTGCACACTGTACCTTTGCATCCCGAGTCCCTTCTCTGCAACGCGCCTCCCCGCCTTCTCACTGGGACAGAAGGACTCCGGGATCTCCATTCCGACTTGCAGCTGACGAAGGGAGTTTTGACTTCTGAGAGCTCCCACCCGACTGGGCTAGCTGGGGCTGTCCAGGTCAGAGCCCGCTTTCACGGCAGAGGCCGGTTTCCTGCCCCCAAGCGTTTCTCCTCCGCTCTAATCAAGACAATTACCCCGTGCACGCTGTACCTTTGCCTCCCGAGTCCCTTCTCTGCAACGCGCCTCCCCGCCTTCTTTCCCTGCTTGGTGGAAGGAAATCCAGGCCAGCACTCGGAGCTCAGCAAGGAAAAGGTGGAGAAGACAGACTCCTCCGTGCTCCATTTCGCTATTACCCAGGAACAGGGTCTGGTTTGCTTTTTTTTATTTAAAAAAAAGCGGCATTTCTCTACCGGATGCCAAGGAGGTGGGGGAGGGGGAGGGCAACAAGAGACCTCTCCTAAGCTGTCAAGAATTTGCAGCTGACTAACCATCAGCCCTCGCAACCAATTCAATTTAAATGCGATTTGCATGTTACCAATTTATTCCGTTCTCGCAAAGCCGAAACGCAGGATGAGTTACAGCACAGCAAACAGCCCAGGAAGCTCCCATGTCTGCACCGACCCAGGAACAGGGTCTGGTTTGCTTTTTTCTTTCTTTCTTTTTTTTAAAGCGGCATTTCTCTAGCGGATGCCAAGGAGGTGGGGGAGGGGGGAGAGCAAAGAGCGACCCTCTCCTAAACTGTCAAGAATTTGCAGCTGACTAACCATCCCGCCCTCGCAACCAATTCAATTTAAATACGATTTGCATATTACCAATTTATTCCGTTCTCGCAAAGCCGAAACGCAGGATGAGTTACAGCACAGCAAACAGCCCAGGAAGCTCCCATGTCTGCACCGCCCACCCCCGCCACAGATGAACGGCAGAGGACCCGGGTTCAACCCTCCTTCCCCCAGCCTCTCCGGTTTAAACGGCTTACAGACAGCGGGGGTTTGGAAAAGGCTTCTGCCAAGAAGGTTTTTCAGCCTCCGGCTCACACCTTTTTGTCTTTGCTCAGGAAGGAGGGCTCCAGAGCAAACTAACTTATGCAGGAGCCAAATTGCTTACTCACAGCTTTAATGCTGGTAGCTCACAAAGTAGAATTTCTGCTCACAACACAGCTTAGAGCAATGGTGGCGAACCTATGGCACGGGGGCCAGAGGTGGCACTCAGAGCCCTCTCTGTGGGCACATGTGCCAGCGCCCCAGCCAGGCCCGGACCATCATTAAAGTGTCGAATTCTCTGCCAAATAATTTTAAGTAAATGAAAGCATTTGGGATTGCTTTCCTTACTTTGTTTGGATCAGCTTAAGTTAATGTATGAGTTGCTTTTTTCCTAAAGTAAAACCTCAGTATTCAGGTTAAATTGCCGTGTTGGCACTTTGCGCTAAATAAGTGGGTTTTGGGTCACAGTTTGGGCACTCGGTCTCTAAAAGGTTCGCCATCACTGGCTTAGAGGGAGCACTGCTTCCCACCACCCACCCCGAGTGAGACGGCCATGGCTCCAACTAGCTCAATAGTGTGGCCATAGACTGAAAAGAGGTTTTCTCAAGCCTCTGGGATCTTTTGACCAGAGATGCCGGCCACCGATGGCCCCTCTACAATGCAAAGTGGATGTTTTATTTATTTAAAACATTTATTAGCTGCCTTCCTTATGGGGCTCGAGGCCGCTTACGGTATAAATAACATACTTGAAACAGGAGTATATAAAAAACAGATCTAAAAATTAACGTTTTTGAACGGCTTTAACCAATTAGCGTTCTGCCACGGAGCCACACCCCAATCGCCACTGTGATATCTGAATCCCAAATGGAAGCTGAGACACAAATATATATTCTGCTTCTGGCTCTGAAACGCCTCCGCTCCCTAAAAGGAGACCTGTGCTTTGTTTCTCCCACCTCCAGCCGCCTTCTCAAAATCCTCTCCCCTGCCCTGCATCGTCTCTCTGTTCCCAAAGCAGACCTGGAGAAGATAAACATCACCCTAGCAACACCAGAGCACTTGTGCCACACACTTCTTTTCTTCAAAATCACTTGTTCCAATACCGCTAGGAAACGCAAAGGGCGCAGGGCTGAAGGTTTATTTTTTTAACTTTCAACTTGTTTGGTTTATTTTGGCTAAGCGAGTGCATCCACACAATTCTGCAGTTTCTTTTGCCTCCCAGGCTTGGAAACACAGGGGCTCGAGATTTATGGGTGAGCGCCAGCTGACGCTTGTACGGTCGCAGACATTTTCCCAGAAGAAGCACAGAAACGCAAGTGCGGGATTTTTCCCTCCCGCAAAAGTCTTCCCCTCAGCCCACCACCACAGCGGCACAGGAGGGAATTATACATTTGACGTTTGGGTTGAAATCAGTTTTGTGATTGTTTTTCAATGTTCAGCTTTTTAACTGCGAGCCAGCGGGCACAGTCACAAAATGGCTGCTGCAGGAGGCGGAGCCAACCACAAAATGTCAGGGAGCGAGGTTATATATAACTCCAAGAGTACCTCCTCTCCAACATTTCAGGCAGAAGCTCTCTTTAACAGGATGCCTTTAAAATCTGTACAGCCAATCAGAAGCCCTGCTGGCCAAAAGTCCGTCTAGACCTGCCCACTTTTGTTGTATGCATATTTTATGAACCACTTTGTACTCTGCCACTGCCTAACAGGTTTAACTTAGTAGGGATACTTAGCACTTCCATAATACATATGATCCTGACATCATGAATGTATTCAGGTATTAACTTTGGTTCATTTGTGACTTTTGTTTGCATGCATGCTGGGAAGAAGGCTGAAATGCTGATACAACTCCACATGTTTCTGATGTCAGTTAGCCTAGCTAGAATAAAGAACAGTAAGCACTCTGTAACCATATCAGTTATATAGATACAACATTGCTGCTTCATAGCTTCCAAAAGAAAAGTGTATTGTTCTGTTAGGAAAAGAAGAACTCTGCCTGGGAACAACCACCCCCCAGGTCTTAACCCAATGGGAAATAGGTGATGAAATTTGACAATGTTTGATGGAACCAATAATTCTGTTTTATTTCTCTGATGTAATGTGAAGTATAAAATGCTATTTCACCCATTGTGACACTTGAAGAATCTGTTGGGTATTCAGGGTTCCAAAACCCTTGAATCTGTATTCTTCCTTATTAATTAATAAATTATTTTTTTGGTTTCCAACTCTCCAGGACTGCTTTTGTGTGTTTTCTCAAATTGGCCTGGGCAAACACAATCAGGGACAGGGGTTCTGTCTTACACTTTCTAGGGTTGCCAGGTCCCTCCTGGCAACTGGCAGGGGTTGAGGGGACTTACCAGTAGAAAGAAGTCGGCCTTGGCCACATCCCTGGTGTCGCATCAGAGTGACATCATCATGCCAGCGATTCCTGGGTGACGTTCTGGTATTTGGGCAAAAACTTTATGATAGGAGCCGGTTTTACCATAGAGTTTTTGCCCAAATACCAGAGTGTCACTTGGAGGGTGAGGGTTGCTATCACATTTTGCAGTCACAATGTTTTGATTTGAAAATCTCAGTTTCTGACTCAGGCTCTCCATCCATGGATTAAACTGCAGTCGCCTTTCTCCAAAGAAAGAACATTTGAAAAGAAACCTTTCCATTAAAACCTATGCTTGCATTCGCACCAAGTCCACAAAAATGACCTAAAAGAAACACATGAATCGGGAAACTGGGCTACGAAACAGCTCGTAATGACACCGTTCAAAAACAAAAAAGGACATCAGACCTCAGAAGCTCAGCGGGGCCGACCCTGGCAAGTTCTTGGAAGGGCTACCTCCAAAGAATACCAGAGTTGGGATGCAGAGGCAGGTAATATCAACCTCTCTGAAATGTCCTATCCCCACTAGGGATTGCCAGAAGTCACCATGACTTCCAGGCTCATAAGCGCGCGCACACACACACACAGAGGACAGATTTGTAAAGCCCTAGATAACCCAGGCTAGCTAGCCTCCTCAGAACTCAAAAGCTAAGCAGAGTCGTTCCTGATCAGTATTTGGAGGGGAAACTGCCAAGGAACACCAGGGTCGGTACGCAGAGGCAGGCAACGGCCAACCACCTCTGACCATCTCTTGCCTTGAAAACCCTGAGACAGAAAAAAAAAATTGAGACTGACACAGTTCTACAAACTATTTGAATGGGGTTTGCTCCTATTTTATAAAACCTAAACCGAAATATCCATCTGTTGGTCACAGTCTAGTGTGACCCAGGACCTGAACCCCGGGCAGGACTATGCAGATACAAGCAACTTGGTTTCCAGGGCTCACCTGGCTCCTACGCAGCAAATCAAACAGGCAGCGATCTGAGCACCATACTTTCCCAATTGCCATGATCATGGGAATCATCTAGCGAGCAGCGGATCCATAAAGCAATCCAGTTTGCAAGAACATTTTCTGTAAAAACATGTCTGCATCATGACTTCCAGGCTCATAAGCGCGCGCACGCACACACACAAAGGACAGATTTGTAGAGCCCTAGCGAGCAGCGGATCTATGAAGGAATCCAGTTTGCAAGAACATTTTCTGTCAAAACATGTCTGCATGGAGAGAACCCTGACCACGTGGAAGTATGCGGGGAAGGGTCATGTGATTATGAGAGGATGGAATTTGAAATTGTGGCTCAGAGGGAATGCTGGGGGAAATGCAACAGGTTCTAGTTAAATTAAGCTTGTTTAGTCAAAATTATAAACATGAAGGGGGGAAATGATATTGGGTCTAGCAAAAATTGGAACAGAACTGGGGAAATGCACCCAGAACACATGCTTACGAAGGAGAATTCTTTTAAACAGTAATTTTGGTGGGATTTAACTCCTCTTTGACTAAAATGCCTCTATAATCCTGCTAGAACTGAGTTGTTGGCACTGTTAAGCGCCAAATGCAGATTTATGTATTTTGGAAATGTCCCATCATACTCCTGTCCATTTTCTTTGGAAACGGATTTTACTATTGTTAAAGACATGCTGCGATAGGATATCCTAAAATTGTGCTTTGGGGATACTAGGCGAATTCTACAGTCAGCGGTGATCCTGGATTAATGACGTGTTTTATGACCGCTGCAAGACTTGTGCTTTGCATCTCACTGGAATTCACCAGGAACTGCCACAAGAGATTCTGGAATCTGCCTTTTTTAAATGCACAACAACAACAACTTCTAAAGGAAAAACACAAAAGATATCTGGGAGATACTTGGGCAGAAAACTGGATTTCCCTTTGTAGGATATTGGGACGCTAAACGGCATCGTTGTACACAATCGGACGCATTGTTTTCTTGGATTTAAAACACAAATTTTAAAAAAATGAACCGCGTGAATCATCATTTCAGGCTCTCAAGGTCTCCAGCCTGCTTTGAACAGCGCTCAGGGCAGTGGGCCAACATCGTCTCCCTGGGCAGCGGGAGAAGTCCGACTCGCAGGCTTTGTTTTCCATTCAGGGATATTTGTCATGCCGCCTCTTTAAGCTGTCTGAATGACCAGATTGCATTCGAGAGATGTAATGTTTCGCCAGAGCACAGCCCTTAAGCAAACAATTACTTCTTCAAAGGAAATGCAGCCATTTGGAGAGATAATTCCCACTGAACAGTGAAGCCTTCTCCAAAAGCCAGCAAAGTTCATATGCTTTTTTGGGGGGAGGGGTTCCCCTTAAAGACATAACCAAAAACCTCTGAGCTTCCAACACTCAGTCCTCAAAATGGTGACAGTTCTTATAGTAAATATTATGATTAAGCAAACAATTACTTCTTCAAAGGAAATGCAGCCATTTGGAGAGAAAATTCCCACTGAACAGTGAAGCCTTCTCCAAAAGCCAGCAAAGTTCATATGCTTTTTGGGGGGGAGGCGGTTCCCCTTTAAAGACATAACCAAAAACCTCTGAGCTTCCAACACTCAATCCTCAAAATGGTGACAGTTCTTATAGTAAATATTATGATTAATAATGAAGTATTAAAATGACTGAACATTAATATTTTCTATATACTCCCCCTTTTCTGGGATGCTGGTTTAGAACAGAAGTCTACTTAGACCAGCATCCAAAGCATCGAAGCAGGAAGTGGAAAGTTCCTTCAAGTCACAGCCGACTTATGACGACTCCTGTAGGGTTTTCAAGGCAAGAGACATTCAGAGGCGGTTTGCCATTCCCTGCCTCTGCATAGAGGCCCTGGAATTCCATGGTGATCTCCCATCCAAATACCCACCAGGGTTGACCCTGCTTAGCTTGTGAGATCTGATGAGACTGGTCTATCCTGGGCCATCTATACCAACCAAGCAGATGCCCCTGCAAATCTTAGAAGTCCCATGGCATTAGGAGAGCAGCCTTCCCTCTTGTTGCCAGCTTCTGGTATTCAGAGGTAGACTGCTTCTGAACCTGGAGGTTCTGTTAAGCGATCACAAACCTGTCCTCCATGTTTAATTCCTACAACCCTTCTTCAAAACCACCCAAAACTGGCAGTGACCGCTTGCAAGTATTTATTTATTCATTCATTCATTTATGTATTTGCAAAGGCAATCCCTGAGACAGCAACTTATTCCAGGGGCGTGGGGGGGGGGGAGAGGAATCTTACTAGAATTTTTCTCCCGGTGGGGCTAACAGCTGCCCTGTGTGTGCATACCATTTGGATCAGGGAACTGGCACAAGGGAAGTTTTGATCAGGGAAACGGGAACCCCCCCCCCTTCCCCCAGCTGCCCTGAAATGAAGAACAAAAGCTGCCAGGACAAAATGTCCAGACAGCCAATTACAGATCACCCATCTCTTTTGGCCCTGAATGAAGCAGGCTGCCCTGTGGACCCGGGGAGATGTCAAAAGGAGGCATCCTATTTCTCAGCTGAGCGTAAAACAAGCAAACCAGCCGAAAGTTCATCCCATCTCCAACGGCGGCCTGGGAGGCCATACAGAGGGGTATAACCCAGACTGCTTAGATATACAGTTAACTCTGGATAATTGGGGTGTGGGGTGTGGAAAGAGAGAGAGAGCCCTATAAAATTATCTCTTTGTATTGCAAGCAAAAATGGTCTCTCTGTCCCAGCATTTTAAAAACCAGCCTGGCTGAATGTGGCAGTTGGAAAGCTGCAGGAAGGGAAACCTTCCAGCCTGACAGCTGATGACAGCCCAAATCCTGTTCAAGCATCGAATCTGCCCGATAAAGGGTGCGAGGAATCCTCTTGAAGACGTAACCAGGTGGAAGAGAGGGTGATCTAAGACAGCAACTTTAAAGGCCTGGATACCCGGGAACCACAGGTGTGATCCTTGCTGGGGCCAGCGCGCCATCGGGTGTTACAGGGAGAACAAAAAAACAATACTTTTTGAGAGGTTTTTAAACTATCAATTCCCTTTAAAGGGTGAGCAAATGTGGGTTGTTTTCCCCCCAGTCCTGCCCCTAAGTCCTCTTTGTCAGCCCCTGGAGAAAGAAAGAAAGATCTTTTAGAAGATCTGAAAGGGGTTGAGTTGAATTCCATACACAGATCTGCATTTCTTTTGCCAGGATGTTGCCTCTGGTCAAAAAGGTTCTGCAGGATTTCAAAAGGATACCAAAAAACCTGCCAAATTTGTTCAGCAGAGGCAACAGCCATGTGAGTGTACATATCTATCACATCCTTCCACCAAGGTGCTCGGGGTGGCAAAGGTCGTTCTCCCATTCTCTGTTTTACTCACAGCCACCCTGCAAGGTAAGTTACGCTGACAGAGTGTGACTGGCCCCAAGGTCATCTAGCAAACTTCATGAGCATGTGCGGACTTGAACCCAGGTCCTAATCCGATCCTATGCCACACTGGCATCATAGAGCAGTGATTCTTCCAGATTACCTCAAGCAACTAACAGCTGCTAATTAGGAGGGTCAATGGGATCCCAACTTACTCAGAGGTATTCCATACCAACGCTTGAATCTTCATTCCAGCTCCTACTACCTGAGATCCTTCATTGGGAACTGAACCTACACGCAAAAACTGGTGCTGTACCGCAGAGCTACAGCCCTCTTCCTGTATGGAATTCTATTGTGTTAATCAGTTCCCCTTTATACTGAGTCAAGCTGACTGCAGACAGAGGTGTGAAAACAACACCCACCCACCCCGCAATAAGCAGCACCGGGGTAAGTGGGACTGGCATGGCACCTGCTGACGTCCGATCCCAATCCACTTGCTGCTGGTGGCCCCCAAATCTCTGTTCCGTCTCACTTGTGCAAAATCCTATGTAGGCGTAACAGCAATCACACCAAGACCCTTTATGGTGCGGAACCCCCCCATTTTTCCTTCACTTTTATTTCTCAACCAAGCTATAGCCTGGTTGTAGCTGTTATGCTAAAGCAGGCCATTAGCCAGGATTTTGTGGCTTGTGGGGCTAAACATTTTATGGTGGGGCTGCCATTATTTTTATGTCAGCTCCAATCCGCCCCCAAACACAAGAGCTGGCAGCCACCCCTCTCCCCTCCCTACCTGCAAGATTTAAAGGGCTCTTCAGCTAACCCTTCAGCTGGGGGGACGACAACACATGGCCTGCCAGTCAGCCGGAGGGCCCTTTAAATCTTGCAGGAGGGAAGGGAGAGGGGTGTGTGTCATCCCCCACTTCTTCTCAAAAGCATTTAAAGGATTCCTTTAAATGCTTTCGAGAAGAAGCAGGGGTTTGTGCAGCCCCCCCCCAATTCTTCTAAAAAAATCCTTGTGGGGCTGGCCCTTTAAGGAAGGGAGCGGAGCCCCCAAAAGCCCCACTGTAGCTATGGGCCAGCTTTAAAGCTGGATTCAGCAGGGAAAATGAAAAAAGCCCTTTAAAAGGCTGCAAGTGAGATGCAGGACCAAGCTCCCCTGCGCCATTTTGAAAGTGGACCACAGTCCCAAGCTGCTCCCGGAGGGGGCCATCGCTGGCGTGTCCAGACAAATGCTCCAACCTGGAGCCGCTTGAAGCCCCCCCACTCTAAACCAGAGAAAAACAGGTTTTGTTCTTAATCCAGATGAACAAGGAAAGCCCCCCAGAATGCCATGAGTCCTGTTCAGAGTGAGCACAGCATCATGTGGACAATGCCCTCTAATCCAGGGGCTTCCTGTGTCCCATCCCCATGAGGAAGCTGCCTCAGACCACTGGCCTTATACAGAGCACGGAGGGAGGTGGGGAGAGGTCTGTCATTGCATGCTTTCACGCATGCTGAATAACGCAGTTTCAATCGACTTCAGCAACCGTTTGCAAGTGGATTTTGCCATGTTGCACAGTAAAATCCGCTTGCAAAGTGCATGGGAAGTGTGTCTGTGTGAAAGCACCCACCAGCATTGTCAGCTCTGACGGGCAGCTGCTGGCTAAGGTCTTGGTTCAGGGAAAGGCCTTTCCAGCACCCAAGACCCCCAAATGGGGAGTGAGTGTGCACAGTAGAAATCTGGTCTTGAGAAGTGAGTGTCATTGGGGGGGGGGAGAGAGCAAGGGACCTCATTGCATGCAACATATAATTTTTAAAGTTTCACCCTCAGCATTTTTGCTTGGTACAGCCAGCTCAGCTTCTGAAAGTGGGGGGAAATATTTTAAAATCCTTCATTAAATGATTACCGAACAGCATGAATATGACGCCGGTGGGGAGGGGAGGGAACTGTTCGGCTGCCTGCTTAATACAACCTCAAAATCCCAAACCCGTCAGATGCAGGTCTACTCTGGAAGCAAGAGACATTCTGTATTTGATTTTCTTTCTTTTTTTTAAATCATTCTCGGGGAGCCATGTCAGTCTGAAACAAAAGCCCAGCTGTTTGAGAGGGGTTTCGAAGCCCCCTGAGAGAGAGCCATGCGTGCTCTGTCGGAAACAAAAACTCCCAAGACGAAAGGAACTTCTGTTCCGTTAATTGTATCGGTCACAACAATCGCCAGCTGGGTGGTTTGATGGCGTGCCAGAGGAGACCCCTGGAGGGGCAGAGAGAGAGGCTCGGAGACGTCACTCATCGACAAAGAAGAGTGTTAAGTGGGAGACAGGGCAAAGTTGCCAGCAGCCTTTCAGGGGCACTCAAAACGGCGATTGAGGAAAAACACCCAGAAAGGAAAAAAGTAGGCCCCTCTGTAGCACAAGGATGTTAAGCAGGAGGGGAGGGCCCAAAGGAAGAATGGGGGGGGGGGGGGAGGGCGGCTGGGGAGGAAAGGGGAGTTTTCCAAAGGAAGAATGGGGGGAGGGGGAGAAGGCGGCTGGAGATGTATCGTGAGAAAATGAGGCGGCATTCAGTTCTCCATGTGTCATGACCCCAGCGGGTTGCCACCTTCTGCTGCCACCACCCTGGACTTAGGTCCCTTGAGAAGGCCCAGGGAACCTTCCCGAGCCCCTTCAAATTGCTCCTTTGTAGCCGAGAAACGTAAGTGTGATGACCAGGCAGAAAAACAATTAAACAAAAAGAGTTTATTATTACAATACTGGCCAGGGAAAAAACAAGACAAAACAAGGTGCTTTAAAATACATAACAGTGTTGAAAGGCCAAAAGAAAGACAAAGCTGACGCAGCTACCTATTACTCCTTAACTGTTACCACTCAAGCCCTACAGCTCTCTTATGCCAGGCTTCTGCCTGTACTCACTGTCCCCGTGAGGGATCTTTCTCCCAGAGCAGTCTCCTCCGCTTAGCTCTGTGAGAGGCAACAGACCGCAGAGAGGAAAAGAACACAGTTTAACTGACCACCAAGTATATAAACAATCTCCTCAGAGAATTCCTGGACCCCCACTGGTTACCGCTGGCGCAAAGCCTTGTGGGGATTGTAGGCTGGCTGCTTCCCACTCCAAGGCAGGTCTCTTAAGCCTCACTAGGCCCAGTCCTGCATGGATCGCCAGAGGCCTACACAGATCATGACACCATGGAAGACTGAAAATGGTTTTGTGTGTGAGAGAGGGGGGTCTCCCTCTCCATGGCAGACCCAGAGAAGAAGAAGAAGAGATTGGATTTATACCCCACCCTTCAGTACTCAAGGGAGTCTCAGAGCGGCTTACAAACTCCTTTTCCCTTCCCCTCCCCACAACAGACACCCTTGTGAGGTAGGTGGGGCTGAGAGAGCTCTGACAGAAACTGCTCTTTTTCAAGGACAGCTCTTGTCAGAACTATGGCTTGCCCAAGGTCATCCAGCCAGGTGCAAGTGGAGGAGCGGGGAATCAAACCCAGTTCTCCCAGATTAGAGTCCGCACACTTAACCACTACACCAAACTGGCTCTCCCAGCCTTTTCTCTTGCCCCTCTCGTCTCTGGTTTGGCAGATCTGAGAAATGAACTAAATGAACAAAAAAAACCTCACAGCGGAACAAGGAACACACCATCAGCAGTGGGCCCTCTCCCAACCCAACTCTCTCAGACACTTTCAGCACTCATTTTCTCACAAACTGGCGATACGACGGGCCATGCTTCAGGACACCGAAGGATTCTGGCGCACCCAGTCTGAGTCCAAAATCATTTTTGTGTCAAACGCCACACTGAAACACAAACTACTTTTGAAACATCCTCTCCATTTCAAAGGGAGTTTGCTGCACAGGCTGAGAAATTCCCAGCCGTCAAACTTCCGTACTTCCATTCTGTGGCGGAGCGTGTGCTTTGCATGCAGAAAAGTCCCCAGTTCGGCCCTCAGCATCTCTAGTCTGAGGAGCCAGCCTGTCTTGGGAAAAACCTTCCTGTGCCCAAGAACGTGATGCCGCCAGTCAAGGGAGGCAGTATTAAACTGATGGTTCTGATAGATCCAGTTGGTCAGCCGCGTTGGTCTGAAGCAGTGCAACAAACAGAGAGTCCAATGGCACCTTTAAGACCAACAAAGGTTTATTTAAGGTATGAGCTTTCATGTGCGTGCATCTCAATGATGGGTCCCCTTGTTCTAAGGTGGGGTCCCCTACATGGGGCACCCTTCCTAGATCCTGCCAAGTGTTTTTATAAAGTGGGCGGGGCCAGGGGGGCTATTGCCCAGCAGAGCTTTTGACTGGCCATTGGAGATTTCACTGGCTGCGTAGATTTTTAAAAATTTGCTTGGGCAGTAGCTGCCACCACGGCAAAATATGTTAATTTAAAAAGGCATTCTGCTAAACAGAAGTTCTGTCTGAAAGGCTGAAGAGTTATTATTAGTAGGGTTGCCACATATCTAACATGACATATTGTTGAATTAAGGGGGACAGACTGTGGCTGGAGATTTCCTGGTATTACAACCAATGCTCCCTCTAAGCTGTGGAGTCCTGTGAGCAAAAATTCCACTTTGTGAGCTGCTGGCATTAACGTTGTGAGCGTGCGATTTGGCTACTGCATAAATGAATTTGCTCTGGAGTCATCCTTCCTGAGCCAAGACAAAAATGTGTGAGCTGGGGGCTAAAAAACTGCGAGGGAACTCTGGTTGCCAGCCTCCAGGTGGGGCCTGGAGATCTCCCAGAATTATAATTCATCTTCAGAAGACAGCGATTAGTTCCCCTGGAGAAAATGGCTGCTTTTGATGGTGGACTCTACAGTATTATACGGTGCTGAGGCCCCTCCCCTTTTCCAAACCCCACGCCCCCCAGGCTCCACCTCCCAAATCTACAGGAATTTCCCATCACAGAGGTGGCAACCCTATTATAGTTATGCATAACCACACTCCTTAACATTTTGTGGTGGCCTCCACCTACTATGGCAGCCATCTTGTGGTTGGCCCCGCCTCCTGTGGCAGCTATTTCACAGTCGGACCCATCCCCTTGTGCCAGAATTCCAAAAGTGCCCACAGGCTCAAAAAGGTTGAGGACCCCAATCCAAGAAGCGAGGCAAGGAGTCGCGTAGGAAGTTCTCTCCACTGGCTTCTGATGCCAGCAGGCATTATGCTTAACTCCACAGCAGTGAGGACTAGAAACTAGCTAGATGGGGAAAAGAGAAGCAAAGATCTGAATCACAAAATACTGAGCTCAGTTTCCTTTGCCTCTCTGCCTACAGGGCAGAGCTGGCAACTAGCCAAAATTTGATAAGCCCAGGAAGAACTCATTGTGCTGGAGAGTTGCCAGACCAGGCTATAAAACTGGGAGGGGAAAACGTGTGTGGACGTGGGACGTTTCCATTGCTCCATGCCTCCTCTCCAGAAGACGCCCAGAAAAACAAAGATATATTAAAAGATATCCAGAGAAACAAAGATGTATTAAAAAATAATCTGCACATGCTCAGAAGCCCTTGGCTCTTGTTTCCTTTTAATAACTAACACTTTCCCAAGCCTGCAGGAAAAGCAGGATATATACAATGTTAATAAATAAAGGGTATTCCTGGGCAGGAGAGCACTTTGCAGATGCTCAGATACTTTGGTGCCAAGTGTGCCAAAATGTATAAACCAAAATTTATTTTCTAACATGCCAAGTTGGCAACACAACCCAGAAAGAAAGCAGAGGCACAAGGACCAGAAAAGGTCTATATTTCCCCCTCCTTGGCACGAGCTGCCAAGGAGAGATGCGAGCAAAACAAAACATGAATAATGGGATACACAGAAGAGCACGGGCACACGCACAAGCGATGCGCCTGTGTGACGGAGACAGAGAAAGTAAATCTGCCCAAGACAGTTTCCGCAACTCATCCAGGAAATTGTTTCTGCAGCCACATTACGGATGGCAGGCATATCCCAATAAGCCGTCAACAACACAGTAAAATAAAAAACAGGCACGTGTACTCGGTATCTCTGATCACAGCGCGCTATGCGCCTGGCTCCATGTGCCGGTCTTTTGATTTGTTTAGATACCAGAACAGGCAAGAGCCAGGAAAAATCCATCATCACAAACCCAAGGTAAATAGAAAAGCATTACCCAATTAAACAAAAATGCAGCGTCCCGAACTGGAGCGCGCCCAGGCGTTGCCGTCTGCTGCCAAGGGGGTTGGGCAAAAGGGCCCACCCACTAGGGAGCCCCACCGGGCTGCTTCCCCTCAAGAGCCAAAGCCATTCATTCAGGGCAAGGCCTTCTGGAAGACTCAACGCCCACCTGCCACAGATTTGGCAGGGCACAATTGGAGTGATCGGCCGACAGGCTTCCACCAGAGGAAGGCCCCCTTCCGTTGGGAAGTCGGCCTAAAACATCCACAGCCTGACCACAAAACAGCAAGCCAGGAGGCGGACAGATGCCTTTCGCTTGGGTCCCATTTAGCAAAGCTGTCGGCTGGTGCCCCAAATAGGACATGAGACCCAGAAGAAGCCTGAAAGTCCCATTCACCGGGAACAGCATTCAAACAGAAAGCCAGCAGGATTGGACTACAGTTCCATTCACTCCAGTGTCCTGTTTCCCATAACTAGATCCCCCAGAGGCCTACAGAAGGGGCAGGAAGACAACACCTCCCCTACCATTATTCCCATCCTGCAACTGGCATTCAGAGGGACACTGCTCCTGAATGTGGAGGTTCTACTTCGTCATTGTGGCTAAAAGCCATTGAAGAACGGCTTCTCCAGATTTGCCTTTACAGCCACCTGAGATAGTGGCAGACTGTCATCACAACCTGTGGCAGTGAGTTCCACAAATGAATTATGCATTGCGCCATGTCTGTTTCCCACATACCAAGTCCCAGCACCACAGTCCAGCTGGGTGTCGTCCCCCCCCCCCCCAGTTCTCACAAATTCTCTGCATGTCAGGGACAGAAATATCCACAAGCATGACAAGCCCATAAGAGTTTTGACTATTCTTGGTGATGCCATTGGGGCGCATAAATGGCCTGAAAGAGATTCAGTAACCCACCGAGACACGAAACTTATCTCTGCAGGGTGAACCTCAACAAAATACTTGGGGAAAATGGGACTCTCTTTGGCTGGCAGCCAAAAGAAAAGACTCGATGCCAGGCATAAATGGAATGTTTGGTAGCCAGGGTGCTACATGGGAGAGGACTGTACCTTCGCCCACCACCTGTGGCACCTCGGAAAGAGGACCTAAACCGAACGGGGCCTCTGAAAACAGTCTTCACCCCTGCGCAGATTCATATCAGCAATGCTGCCAAATGTCAGGATGCTTCATTTATAAAGTCCCAGTTTCTAACATGGGTTCTACCTGTTTGGGATGAAACCACAATTGTCACACACACACACCCCAACATAGTAAGAAAACATGGTAATAAAAACTGGCTGTTGAAACTGCTGCTTGCTTTTATGTCCACTGTGTAGAAAGAGCATCAGTGAACGCAACAAACTGGGGAAACCAGCAACAAAACGGGAGGAATGGGGAGGTGGGAATGACACCAACACAAAAGCAACAAGGAACAAAAAGGGACAGACTGAGATCTTTTGTGTCCCTGTGGGAGCAGGCAGGCCTCCTGGAGAAATGGAGAAGTATTTTGTTGCCCTGAACAAAATGCACCCATCCCTTCCTGAGTCCAGCCAGCAGCAGGCCAGGCCAGGCCAGGCCAGGGAGGCTATGCCAGGCAGTTTCCGTGCTATGGGTGTCCAGGAGTGACCTCAGCCCCTGTGCCCATTGGCCCCCTCCTCACTGCTCCGCCCCACACAGCTGTTGGGGGGGGGCTTGGGCCAAAAACCAGTTCCGGGGCCATCCTTTTAACATTCATGTGCATTTGCACAGTTAAACTCCTGTTTTTGTACAAGCCGGGGTCTGGTCTAAATCCCAAGTTGTGGTTTACACCCCCCCCCCCAAGTTCAATCCAGAATTCAGCCATGCGTTACAATTCCAAGTCGACAAGATGACAGCCAATCTTTCTTCTGGTTCAGATGACAAAGATGGGTTTGCTCCCACAGGGGAAGTTGTTAGCAGTCATCAAGCTGTGTGTGGAGTGTGCAAGCTCAAACAGCCGCCAAAGGCACTCACACAACCACAAAGCCACATCAGGTCTGAACCAGTAATGCCTACGGAATCCGCCAAAAGATGCCAGGGGAGTTGAAGATCACTGCCATGCTTGTGAAACAGAAACGGCATGTTCAGAAGCAGCCGACCTCAGAGAGAGGAAGAGGAAAGAATCGACAGGGACGCATCGCCGTTGGTGTCCTGCTTCCCGGAGACAACGGCCTGGCCGCAGAGGACCAGGCAATGTGGATTTGGGGGTCTGACCTGTCAAACCCTCCCCAAAGCTTTCCTCCTTGCCTCTTTGGTGACAATAAGTACTCACCCCAGGGGATCGAGTTGAGTGCCTGTTTACAGGATTGTATTAATGTAACCAGCCCTGTTGGGACACATATCCCATGAGAAAAGGCTCAAGAGTTGGGGGATGTTCAGTTTAGAGTGGGGGGAAGCAACCAAGAACATCATGACAGAGCTTGTGCGGGGGGGGGGGGTGTAGAGAAAACTAGACGGCCACCTAAAAAAAACCTAGAGGGCCCCCTGGAGAAGTTTTCAGGCAACAGATTCAGGAGAGACAAAAGGAAGTATTCCTCCACAATGGGCTTGCGCAACTTCCACAGAACGGCCACTGGCTTTTGACAGCTTTAAAAGAGCTAGAGAGCCATAGTGTTGTAGTGGTTGCAGCGTAGGTCAAAGATCTGAGAGACCCAGGTTCGAATCTCCACTCTTCAATGGAAGCTTGCTGGGTGACCTTGGGCCAGTCACATACTCTCAGCCTAACCTACCTCACAGGAACAAAGTTTGAGTCCCGTTGCACCTTTAAGCCCAACAAAGTTTTAATCCTGGGTATGAAGAGGTGTAGGCACATGAAAGCTTATATGCAGAACTAAACTTTGTTGGTTTTAAAGGTGCCGCTGGACTCGAACTTTGTTCTACTGTAACACAGCTACCCACCTGAATCTACCTCACAGGATTACTGTAAGGATAAAATGGAAACGGGGAGAATACCATAAGCCCTTTGGGACTCCAGTGGGGTATAAATGAATTAAATAAAATGGGATTCAACACAGTTATGGATAGGCCCGTCAACGGCTCTTAGCCATGAGGATTAAACGGAACCTCCATGCTCAGAGGCAGTGTACCTCTGAATGCTGCTGGGGGAGACTTTGGCTTCTATGTCTCTGCTTCTGGGCCTTCGAGGGCACTGGGTTAGCCACCAGGGTAAGAACCAGGACGCTGGACCCACCTTGGTCTACCCAGTGCGATTCTTCTGCTACCTAAAGTTTCTTTGGGCCCTTTTTTAGTACACAGGTCAGAAAATCGGGGGGGGGGGCTCAAGACCTGGGGATGTGCTGCACTCCAAAGGCCCCAGGGTTTCCGAACACGCAGGTTCACAGGGGAGGGAACAGAAAGCTGTCATTCTCTTCCCCCAACCAAATCTAATTAGCGGGTGCTCTGGATTCTTGCAAATTTTCTGAGCCGAAATTGCACGAAGAGTGGGAGGGCTGGCCGGAGCCAAGCGTTCTATTGAACACTTCCAGACACCGTCTGGCTTGCTGGAATCCGGCCCGTTCCCCTGCTCCCGCTGGCAGCCCCCAAAACACAAGACCTGTATTTGTAACAGCTTCATATTTATAAAGAGGGAAGCAGTTAGCACCTTCTGCCCGAGGAACCTGATTAAAAACGTGTGCGAGGGAGGGGGCCGGCTGCTCTAATTACACAGGGCACGGTGCTTCACTCCCCGCTTAAAAATGAACTCGTTTTCGAGGCCATGCTCCCACTGCATGCGTGCGTACGGGGCAGACCCCTGCTCCGGGCTCACTCCCCCTTCCTTCCCTCCCCAGCTCTCCCAAGCAAAGGAGCAGGTGGTGGAGAATTAAGGTTTTAATCAGACTCATTTTGGATCCCCAAGCGGATCTCCCCCCCCCCCCTCCGTGCGATGCATCACAGCGGAGACAGGAGAAAGACAAAGGTCCAGGAAGCCGTTTAGCACAGAACAGCCTCCGAAGGGGAAGCAAAGCTGGTTTTCCTTAATTAGAAAATAAAAAGAGCGTGCCGGGGTTGATGCTGCAAAGGCGGCCCCGTCATCAGAGCCGGAGTCTGTTCTAATCCCTCGTCTGTCCTTATCTAAACAGCAGGAGGTTCTCCAGATAAACGCTTCTGAACACAAAGGAGGCTTATACAGCACATTGATCAATACATGTTGGGGGGAGGGGGGTGTTGGCTGCTCAAGCGGAAACTCACAAGGGGGGAGGGAGCCATTATGCACGGGAGTCCCAGGCACCTGAAGCTCTTTCGTGCGGCCCTCATGCTCTCATTCCAAACCTGCAGATGTCGGCTTCTGCTTTTGAACATGAAAAGGGGTGTGTGTTTCTAGTCCTCTTGAATGCCTGGGGGAAATGAGCGGATGCAAAGTCTACCACACATGGAAAGGTTAGGGCTGCCAACCAGGCTCGTAGCTACAGTGGGGCATTTTGGGGCCCTGCCCCCTTAATTAAAAGCCCAGCCCCCACAATTAGCCGTGCCAGAAACCGTATTTTTGACCATGACCAGGGGTCATTTCTTGCGGGAGCGCACAGGAGCGGAGCTCCGGCAGTAAGGAGCCCAGGAAGTGGGCACATGCAGCAAGCCCCGCCCCCTGCTCCCAGTAGCCCTCAGTTAGGCCACAAGGAGCAAGAAGCAGCCAGGTAAGTTGCAGAGGCCCCCCCCCCGGCCCGTCTTCAGGTACAAGCTCTCCCTCTTCTGTGAGGGCAGATCTGCGCGTTCCTCCCCCCCCCATAGCTAGCAATTCAAAACAGTCCAGTGGCACCTTTAAGACCAAGTTTTAGTCAGGTAAAAGCTCTCCCTCCTCTGTGAGGGCAGATCTGCACATCCCCACCGCACCCACCCCAACCGACCAAACACCAACACGTAGC